>NC_133352.1:26205724-26305724 GCF_030506205.2 Paramisgurnus dabryanus
TTTCTGTATACCCATGGGTTGGATTAGCATTTCCCAATATATGAAAGTTAAGTAGTAAATCAAAGAGAGAAAACACTAAACTTGAGGGGAAAAAAATGAAGAAATACAGAAAAGAAAAGGTTTGAAACCATGCAATTAATGTTTTTAAATTGAACTAACTGATGTTCCTCACTAAAAGGTTTTTAATTACTCACTAAAATACAGAACTTCTTTCTCATTGCCTTTCTTTCTCTCTTTCGATCCCTCATTCTGAGGTTAGTGTACCCCGGAGGGAGATGAGAAGATAGCAGTGTAACGAATTAAATGGTTCATTATTAAGCGCCAAGGCCAATTAAAGCAGGTGTCATTAAGCGCTGTTTATCTTAATGATGGACCTAATGAATACAACCTCTTTATTTCAAACCAAAACGTGCATTCTTCTGCATATCTTAGCTTTCCTCACCCCTCCCATCGCGCGTCCTCATCTCTGCACTTCATCCCCAGAGCGGAATTATTAGTGAAATTGGCAGCATCACAAACCATCTTACGTGCGCGCCAGAGAGAAGCTGACTGTCCTTTGAAGATTTTTTTTCTCCTCTTCAGTTGCGAGGGGTGAAAATGGAACTGTGTGTTTTTGATCAGCGGGATGACACGTTAGGCCCTGCGCCGCTTTGATGAAGTTGTCTTGCACGGTGCCGGATGTAGTTCAAAACCGCGAGATGTGGACAGAAATGTCACGGGTGAGGAAAGTCTTGACCCTGGTGGTACAAAGGGAATAGGGAGAAAGAAGGTTGGCAGCAGAGGACAAAAGAAAGGGCGTTTGCTTATTCTTCCATAAAATCTGTTTTTATAGTTAAATTTGAATATAATTACAGTAAGTGTATGTAACTATACAATTATTAATTAATAAACACTTGTAAAGGGAGTGAGTTGTAACACAGGCGTCTAATGCAAAAGGACATTTTGTACGTGCTCATTACGCGTTTGTGGTGACAGGTTTAAAATCCTAAATACAGTAGTACACATTGTACTTACTGCCTACTGACACCATTGATGGTTACTGGGTATAACATCAGTTATAAACAGAGCCCATTCTGTAAATCATAGATAAATATTTCATTTTTTAGATGTAGCCTAATACAACTTTAACGAGTGACAGGGGAGTGCTGCCAGATTGACATAACTAAATTTTAGTCTCCTAACTTATCAAAAAGCCCTGCGCAAGAAAGTGAAGTAATGATTACATTAATAAAGTCAATATTAAAAAAATGCTATAAATCTATTGATTCAATATGTGCATTAATCTTTGCCATGTTATATTCATTTAGTTGACTAGTAGTATACACTGATAAAAAACATTAATGTCATTAATAAAAACACTTATTTTGTTATATTAAGAACACTGTCATTGCTGCTGTCATCTTTGGGATGTTGTCGCTGAACTTTTTTGACAGCGATCAGCTGTAAAATGTTTGGTCCTGCTCGATTTTCTTTGACTGCAAGTAAAATAATGGAAAGTTTTTCATAAGATCCCCTGGGGTCAATGTGTTAGCATGACAGAAGCTTGATGCTGTTGTATGAGAACAAGCAACAGCCGACATTTTTCCGTCTTCCGAGTGCCTCTCGTGTAAATTTTTCGATTTTGATGGCTTACTGTACGTTTCTTTCCCTCCACAGATAACCACCACAGGTTTTTCAATGCAATCAAAAGTATTATTTGGTTTTGTTTTAGTTTGTTGATCTCGAAGTACAAAGTAGATGAGGAAAACTAGGATTACGTGTGTATTCAACATGCTGCCATTTTTTTTACAGTGCGTGAAATGGTGCGCTGTGATTTGTTAAGCGGATTTATTGCATTCTGCAGAGAGGGAGGACTGCCATTTATCGCATTTTGGGAATAAAAGGAGAAAAGATGACAGAATAACACGGCGGATACTGGATTTTACGTCAAATTATGAATTTGTATTTTTATACTGACCTGACAATACTGATTTTGGGGGTAACTTTTTTTATTACGTTTATTGCATTTTGGAACCAAACTCTTCATATATTATATGAAAATATATATGCCATGTATGCTGCTATTTAGTCTAAAAACTATTGACAAGAAATTAAAAATTGTATATTTATGTAAGAAATATTTGTGACACTGGACCACAAAACCTGTCATAAGGGTCATTTTTTAAACAGCTGAATAAACAAGCTTTCCACAATATTTGGTCGAGATACAATGATTTGAAAATCTGGAATTAAAGGGTGCAAAAATTAGAAATATTGAGAAAATCTACTTTAAATTTGTAAAAATGAAGACTCACAAAAATAAAGTTTTGATATATTTACAGTAGGATATTTAAAAAATATCTTCATGGAACATCTTTACTTAATCCTAATGATTTTTGGCATAAATGGAAAAATCAATAATGTTGACCTATACAATCTTATTGGCTACTGCTACAAATTCAACCATACGACTTATGACTGGTTTTGTAGTCCAGGGTCACATTTTTACTAAGTCTTGAAGTAGACCTGACACAAGCAATTTACTATGTACATAAAATTCAATGCAGTCTAGTTGCGAACAGTCACAAATCAAATCAAAAGATAATCTTTAACCTGACATCTGCAACTTTCCCAGCTCAGTCGCTTCAGTGTAATCATGTGTACAGTTTGTGTTTGTCTGTGTGCATGCAGTGGAGTTCTGTGAATGCCTGCTTGGGTGCTTTGAAATTTCTGTGGGACCACTGGCTGCGTGTGATCTTTTTCTCAACACCTCAGGAAAAAGCCATTACCGCGGGGCCTTCTGTAAACAAGCCCCGCTGCCTGTTTGTGTTCGTCACAGCTAAGAACCTGTTGTAATAGTTTTTTCATGGTCATTTCACACAATCAAATTATGCCAAGAAAAAGCAGTGAGGAAGAAAAGGGAAAAAAGTTAGCACTCACTAGCTACGGCATAAATAAGAGAGGCAGGGGGTTGGCGAGGGAATGAGGAAAATGGAAATGTTTTTGGGGGGAGTTTTAATCAAAAAATGCCGGCCTGATGAATCATAATGTGATTTTTTTCTCCCTAAAAACAGAGCATTATTTATCCTGGGGTAAAACTGCTGTGAAATTGGAGGGCTGGTGTGACTCTCAGAAGCTGTTGAGAGATGAGAACTGCAGAACATGAGAGATGGTTACCTCCTCAGCTACTGCTCTCTTAGTGGATAGCTTACTAAAAACGTGTTTATGTCAGTCATGTGGTGCCAAGGGCGGTACACGTGCTCAAATCTGTCTTGTGTAATGTTATGACCCTACCTTCTATCACTCCATTTTCAGCTATCATCCTACACATACACATACCTGTACTTCGATAGATATAAACAATCAAGATGTCAATAAAGAGGCAAAATTTTGTAAACTTTTTTTATAAGCATTAACTCTTTCCACACCAGCCGGTCTTTTTAAAGTTGCCAGCCAGCGCCAGCATTGTTCATGATTTTCACAAAAGTTTAACGCCTTCCAGAAAATGTTCTTTAAATATATAAACCTACAATATGTCAAATGAAAGAACAGACTCTCTGCTTTCAAACAAACAACAAAAAAATGTCATCCTTCCTTCATTGCCTTCACTACCTTCATTCTCTTTTTATCACCTCTCAAATATGGGTAGGTTTCTTCAAAAACCAAATTTTGAGCAAAAGCTGAGATAATTGTGTTTTTGTGAAGAATCTTTGATAGAGATCAGATTCAGAGCGGTCCTCAAAACATACACGGACATACAGCTGTTTGCCCTAGGGCAATACTTCCGGGTTTTATAAGTTGCGGAAGAGCGCCACCTGGTGGATAATATCT
This sequence comes from Paramisgurnus dabryanus, assembly GCF_030506205.2. NCBI lineage: Eukaryota > Metazoa > Chordata > Actinopteri > Cypriniformes > Cobitidae > Paramisgurnus > Paramisgurnus dabryanus. The sequence continues at coordinate 26,209,535 of NC_133352.1, forward strand.
GTATTATGGTTGGCATAAATACTCGTCATTGGCAGGAAAACATTTTCTCTTAATTGACGAGTTAACTCGTCAATGGTGAGGAAAGAGTTTATAAACTCAGTTTTTTGGGTAGCACAAACAAAGTCATGTAGGCCAAAATTGTTGTGCCTGCTGATCATGTAACATACATGTGCATGATGTCACAGATTGTCATTTTGTAGTTTACACGTAAAAAAAGAAAACTACAGCACGCACATCGACCTCACATGGGTGCTGGACTTAAAATCACATCAGAAACGTATGTGAAGCCGGCACACCAAAGCTCCAAAAATGGTCAAAGATTTATTTAATAAAAGACATTTGCATGGTGTTAGAGATTTCGAGCACCCAAACTCTACAGCAGACCAAATTGTAGTTAAAGGACAAGTTCGGTATTTTACACTTAAAGCCCTGTTTTCAGATCGTTTATGATGAAATAGAACGGTTTTGACTGAAATTTGGACATATGATGCTGGCCCGAGAATTTTCGGGTGTTTCGTGTATCACCTCACACCTCTACAATGGGTGCATAGGTGCACTGGAACAATCCTTCCTAAAATGCATTAAACTTTCATTTACAAAAACGTGAAACTCACCGAGTGGTCAGGGGTGTTCACTGATATGCTCAAACAAAAATCGCTGCAAAAGATGCTTTCCAACAGCTGTTTTAGCATTCGTTGTAAACTTTTGGACCTATTTTTCTAAACGCCTCACACCTGTACATTCTTCCGTTGAGAGCTTGAATAATAGACACTCCAGCCCAGTTGGTGGCGATAATCCGCCTTTGCCATTTCCAAGAATACAAACAAAGTTCCTGGCGTGGAGTAATACCGTACCTCACAGCACATCTAACACAAGTCAATGGAGTTGGACAAAAACTACGATAAAACCTGTTGGAAAGCATCTTTTGCAGCAATTTTTGTGTGAGCATATCAGTGAACACCCCTGACCGCTCGGTGAGTTTCACCTCTTTGTAAATTAATGTTTCATGCATTTTAGGAAGGATTGTTCCAGTGCACCTATAGACCTATTGTAGAGGTGAGGGCTGATACAACAAACACCCGAAAAATCTCGGGACAAATTTCAGTCAAAACCGTTCTATTTCATCATAAATAATCTGAAAACAGGCCTTTAAGTGTAAAATACCGAACTTGTCCTTTAAGTGTAGTTTAAATGTACTGTAAACCATGTTTTTTTAAAGAACTTGACTTTTGAAACTTATCAAAGGTTTGCATTGTCAGGACGCCAAAATACTGTTGCCGTGTAACCAAACAGCCAAAAATGTGTATAACTGTGTCAAAGTGGCTGTAAGTCATTCATTTTCAATGAGATCCGGCGGCGAGCTCCAGCGAGCAATGGCACGCCTTGAAAGTAGAGTTGAAATCAGCTCAACTTTATGGTAATAAGATATGAGGTGTTTCGGAGGAAACTAATTGGAAGGCGGAAACATTCGGCAGCAACCAATCAGAAGGCGGAAACCCATAGAAGTCTTCCGCTTAAAAGGATTCGAGAATGTATTCTATGGCATTTTCTATGCATTTTTTGCAGGGCAGCCAAAGCGTTTTATGATGCTTTCACTGGCGGCAGTGTGAACGTACAGTAAGTTTTCTCCTAGTAGTTCAGTGTCAATGTGTGGAGTTGAAATCTTAACAATGTCTCAAACTGACACCAAAGACGTTGAACATTTCTCATCCAAAACGAAAGTACTTGAGCTGCACTTCACAAATCAATTATGTAGCTCTATACTTTACTGTATGTCAACAACCATGTTTTAGGAAAAACAGCAAAGATAAATATGATGTTTCAAAGATACATACAGTCACTGAGAACTCCATTAGGTCTCTTGAGTTATGATAGAGCAATATCTGACCAAGACTTTTCATCACTCTACATCACAGTCTTTATTTAACAAAAAAGTGCCAAAAACAAACCCTGCCTGAAATATATTTCAGTTGCCATTAAAGAACATGCCAGTGAAAATTCAATCATAGTTGAGTCTCTTATTAACCTTTCAAATAAATTTACAAATCAGATTAGTGACTAATAGACTATAGCTTCTTTAATTACATCAGCTTCAGCACCGCTCCAGAAGCACATTTCTCAAATCTAAAATCCTTTTTATCATGTTTCACCCAGTAGTTTCCTACAGCACTTCTTTTGCCCAAACATCAGACTGTCATTTTTAAATGAATTGATTTGAAGAAAGTATTTATTTAGGACTAGTATATGAAGCCCTTGTGTGCGACTCTCTGAATCACAGTGTTAATTATGAGACTAGGCCCTTTTCCAGACACACAGCCCATGCATTAGTATGGACTGGTAGTAAGAGCTTTAATTTATCCCCTGGTGCATTGGACTGGCAGATCAGCTTCTCTAAAGTTCACGCTAGACAGACCCTACGGCCAGAAATTCTACTCCCTCTTATTACATTCAAATGGCACAATACCAGTTTTGTAACCTCTCTAACTTTATATTGTTTAAAAAATGATGGCTATAATACATTTTAATGGTCATAACTCTAGCGGTAATTCACGCCGTGTCTTGAATAATATTGAATCATTAAGTACTTTGCTTTTATGGAGTCTGAGTTAAGTGAGTTGGCGGTAATTTTTTTTAATAGCTCTCAACACTTTTGCAAAGTTTATACCTAATTTTCTTTGATCCATCAGGTATGTGTGATGCAGTTATTTTTTAAACCTCTGATACAATTTGATTTGCATTTTTTTGCAATATATAAAAAAATCATTTCTTTTTTGTACACATTGACAGAAAAAAATGTATACATTTTGTACCAATATGTATCTTTGAGGTAGTAATGTGGGTAACACTTTACTTGAAGGGGTGTTCATAAGACTGACATGACACTTTTATAATCATGGCATGACCATGGCCGTAGCCAGGGTTTGAAAATTACCGAGGTCCAGGGTGGGGTGTTAAGAGTTAACAAATCCTATACCAGGTGAAAAAAGTGCACTTAAATAAAATACTCTCTTTAAGTACACTTAGTAAATGTACTATTTTCTTGCACTCATTTTGTGGCTTATATATCACATTTGTTTTTGGTACTTCTTAAAATTAAGTTAAGAACATCTAAGTGTTATTTTGAGACATCATTCAAGAAACTTACAAATGTACTTGCTAGTTTTGAAGTGGTTTAAGTACATTGAAGCATACTTTATTTTACCTGGGATCTAAAATATTCTGTCTTTACCTTTTTACACTCTCTGTTTTGGGGGATGGACTGGGACTGCTGGATGATGTATTACTTTTTCATGCAACAATGTTTATTTTTGTAATCATTTTACTAAGCAGTATTATAGAACGTTAAAAGATTTTAAACAAGAACTTGTTTAGTGCTCTTATTGTTTTCAGCATGACTTTGTTAAAGGTTAACTTCTAATTTAAATGAAATAACAGAAATCTTAATGCTTATGTTTTGTTGAGATTAGCTTTACTGTTTTACGCTACGTGTTTTAACATATTTGGCATATTTTATTTATACCCAATTCTTCTACATCTTTGTACCAAAGTAATTTTCTGTTTTTTGATAGTGTTGTTGATACTCTTACAGACACAATTATGATGATTACTGCTTTTATCTTACCGAATGTAGTATCAGCAATAACCTGCTAGCGCTGAATGATGTGTCTTATCTGATAACTTTCACTTTCCATGTTGCCAGATATTAGTACGAAAAACAAGCAAAAATAATTGGCCTTAAAAAACAAAGTTCGTCCAAACCTTGTATTTCAGAAAAAAATAAGAGAAATCGCTAATACTAACCTACACCTAACAATCACTTTATAGATAATGTCAAAGTGTCACATTTATTGCTAAAACACTACGTCTAAAGAGGATTTTTAACAATGGGATCTGGCAACACTACAAATTCTCTACCCGCGCCATTGCAGCTTTTTAAGCCAATCTTCGTCATTTTACACTAAACTATACAGTAAACTGTCCAAACTTAATTATATATGCAGATTCGTTTCGAAAAACGAATAAGTCATTCAGAGAACTTCAAATTGTATTTTTTAATATGAAAAAATTACCGAGGTCCGGACCTCGGTGACTTCATAGCTGGCTACGGCCATATGTATGACATGTTTCATGAACGTGAAGGAGATTTTATGCACGTTTGTGACAATTGTCATTAAATGTCATTTGTTCAATTATGTCATTTTTAATGCAAAGATGACATTGTTTGAGATGTCTTTGTCAAGACAACTTGAAATTACCAAGACAACATAACTTACCACTTTTTACCAGGGTATACAAATTACATTTGTTATTAAAATGTCATTAAGTGTTAATATTCTGTCAAATATTTTTATAACAGCATCATGGATATTTTTCTTGACCTCAACTACAGTGGTACAAAATATAATTTGTCATTAAAATGTCATTAAGTGTTAATACTCTGTCAAATAGTTTTATAACAACATCATGAATATTCTTCAGTTCATAGTGTTTTTTTTGTTTGTTTGTTTGTTTCCTCCAGGTGTTTAAGAACAAATCTGATAATAATAATAATATATATATATATATATATATATATATATATATATATATATATATATATATATATATATATATATATATATATATATATATACCAAAAATTCAATGGAAACAGCACAATAATGAGTTAAGCCATGCAGCGTTGGGTCCATGTCGCTGGAAAAACGCTTAGGTTACTCACGTAACCCCGGTTCCCTGAAATAACGGGAACGAAGCATTGCGTCAGTTAGCTGACGCTATGGGGGAAACTCCTGTTTACTCCGTGACTGAAGCCTATTGGTTAACGTCTGTACAAAGTACAGACCAATGACGTTTGAACCCGCGCGCGGGAGGAACGCGTCCCTATATAAGCGCGGTTCAATCGTCAGGAGCTCATTATTATTCGACTGAAGCGCGCAGCCGAATAACACTCGCTGCGTAGACGTTTGTAGCACGGCAAGAGACGCAATGCTTCGTTCCCGTTATTTCAGGGAACCGGGGTTACGTGAGTAACCTAAGCGTTCCCTTTCAATACGGTTCACTTCGCATTGCGTCAGTTAGCTGACGCTATGGGGGAACGTAATCCCATCACGCCGTGCATACACAACGTACTGAAGTGCCTTACCGGAGAGACACTGCGTGTGGCCCTATACCCGGCATATTCACAGCTTTAAAAGCAAATGTGTAAGCACCATATAAATTGTTGACGCGCACACGGTGGGGTTTTAAACGCACCGGGGGCACATAACATAGCACAAGACGGCGAGGTACCGAGCGCGCCGCGGCTGTGCGAGATAAGTAAATTCAGAGTCACGTTGGTGAGCTCGCTGAGCGCACCGTGGTGTACACATAAAACGCATGAGCGTGCATGATTGAGCCGAGAGAACCTGCGCTCGTAGGGCAGGGACGTCTAAGCTGTACAATCTGACAACGTAGACGGCGAAGACCAGCCGGCCGCGTAGCAGATATTAAATATAGATATAGATACCCCTGTAGACCAAGTTCATGAAGAAGCCAAACTCGCACAGAGTGGGCTCTATATAGGACATAGCTCATAGAGGGGCGTGAGCCAGTGCGATGGTTTCAACGATCCATCTAAATAACCACTGTTAGCAACAGACATACGTAGTGAGTGATCTGCGAAGCTCACGAACGGCCGATCTGACTATAATATGCGGCAGAACGGTTCGTAGCGTGGGATTATACAGATACCACAATAGTGTGAACCCCGGTGCACCCTCGAGCGCATCGGGATGCATATAGGTAGTATTATAGTGCACAGATCGGTGAGCTTTCCAAGCGCGCCGTAAATGTGTATTGACTATAAATTGCACGGGCACAGGTGAACACTTGAATACATCGTGAATGCATATAGATGAATCAGAGTGTTATAATGCACAGGCCGGCAAGATTCTCGAGCGCGCCGTCATGTGTTCTGATAATAAATTGTGCGCACACGGGTGAACTCTTCAGTGCACCGTGAATGCGTATAGATAAATCAGTGCACACAACGCGCCGTGAATGTGTACAGATATGATTGATGAACGTAACGGTGGGCACCCAACGCACCGTGAACGTACACAGATGAACAACAATGTATGTGTCACAAAGCATAACACAGCTGTGTATACAGGTGAGCTTTCCCAAGCGCATCTTATTGTATACCAAAATGTTATAGCGTGTACATGTGAGCTTCTCTAAGCGCACGGTGGACGCATATAATTAAAACCCATATCGTGCATACAGGTGAGCTAATGGGCGCACCTTTAATGCAACAAACCTCAGTAGTGCGCGAAGCAGGGATGTCGAAGCTGTAAACTGACAACGTGGACGGCGGGGACCAGCCGGCCGTGTCACAATTGTCAAATGAGAAACCTCTAAGACCATGCCCATGCTCTAAGACAAGTGAGCATAATTGTCACGGGAGGTGATAACGTCAACGATCCATAAATAGCCTGTATTGACAGGTGCTCTAGTGAGTGATCTGTGACGCAGATAAACAGCTGATCGTCTGATGTACGTCAGACGTATGTGTCATACAGGACCTTGGACAGTTCCAGAGCGCTGTGCCTCGGGCACCGTCCGCATCTGAGAAATGACAGGCTTATGAATAAAGTGAATGGCCAGCCGTAAAAGCATGGTTCGCTGTTACCGCCGCCGTCCGCATCTGAGAGATGACAGGCTTGTGAATTAAATGAATGGTCGGTCGTAAAAGCGTGGTTCGCTGTTATCACGGCCACATAGATATAGGTAGGGGAGAGAGCCGCCGTGCCTCTGTAGTGAGGAGAAAAGTGTTCCCCCGGCGATTCGCGGGGGGTTTTGACTTTCAAATGTCACTAGACAGAATGGATCAGACTTTGCATAAGGACGCCTCGTGAAAGGGGTCCTAGCAGCTTGTGTCAATGTGTCATAAGGCACGTAATGTAGGTCGTGTCCCACGGATGCCATCTCCGCACCCCCATCGTAATGGGTTAATATTGGTAGTTTAAGCATGAGATGCGTATCACTCTGATTGAACATAGCTTATAAAGCGATGCAATGAGTTTATAAAGGAGATGACTCGTCAGCTTGTTCAGGGGGCGAGATCTCAGTCTGGTTCGGTAAATAATGAAACCACCGTAGATTGCCCGACCGCATTATCACAATAACACGGTCGAGAGTGCTGCAGTGCTAAATCATCCTCATAATGTACCGTATTCACAGTACAAGGTGATTTATATGAGACAAACGGCGTTCCACGCGCCGAAGGCTGATTGCCGTCGTAAAGCGTGTTCAACCCACAGCAAATGCTGGGCTAGCTCGTAATGACAGCACTTCATGCAGCCGTGTGTAACTTAAGCAAGCTTCCCGGCCGTCAGCTCGGGGCGGGACCTTTGCTTAGTCAAACTGAAGTGGACTTATGAACAGAATGCCACGATATTCAGCTTTCTGAGGCTCGTTAGAGGGGTACGTGTGCCCGTCTTAAACGAGATGCCGCGGGCGTCTGACTGTGCGCGCGCTTTAAGCTTTGAAACTTATTGTGGCGGGTAGCAAGCTCACTTGAGGTTGATATTACCCTTAATATCTCCGAGTATTGGAGCGGAGGTGTGAGCGTCTTCGGATCCGCTAATATAAATCAGCTATATGGCCGAAAAACGTCATAAACCGCTTGGCTGTAAGCCTTTGAGTGGCCGTCCGGAGAGGGCGCGATTCAAACGCTTGGAGCCATGCAAAAGTCTGAGGCTGTCCTTCCTCTAGGAAGAGAGAATAACAGCCGTAAGACCGTGCTCGTTTGCGCCATCAGCATCGTAGCGGAGAAACTGAGGTGGGCTGCGAGCGAATTTGGCAGAAAGGTGTTAGAGACACCGTACAGTCGTGGGGTGTCAATACACAGTATATGGCCAAACCGGGGTCTTTTCGGCTAGCGTCGATAGAATTATGGACAGCGGACCGTGTGTGCGTATTACTGATTGCTTGTCAGTAAGGCGATAAAGTGTTTAGAGACACCGTACAACCGTGGGTGTCAATACACAGTATAGTAAGCACGGAAATTACTCTTTTTAGAGGAATTAAATACCGTTCGCCACTATAGTGAGGTCGCATAGCCGACAGTATTACACAGTATGTTTGGATAAACAGCACACAGAAAACATTACAGGGCAGTCCAGCCGAGGCGCGACATAACCCCTTTTCTCCCAGACAGTTTCGTTCTCTGTTGATGCAGCTGTGCTGCGGAGACCAGAGCTCAGCCGTTCAGGTGCACAAGCCTCAGTAGTGACGGTGACCGAACGGCTCACGGAGCAGGGTAGTATGTCTAGGTGGTTTAATGTCAGACTGAACCCATCGCAGAGAGGAAGTCTGCCGTGAGGCCCGCGGTTTTGCCGTTTATTAAAAGGGCAGAAAAACCGGGTATATATATATAAGAATGTACCAATATTCAGCGCACTGATATAGGACGGGACTGAATAAAGGGAGGTATTCGGGCCTCAGTATATTATAAACAAATTCGTTCTGCCTCTGATTCCGTCTAAACCAGAGAGAAATTACCAGGCAGACGAAAAATGAGCTATCTGAAGTGAGATCGGCTCAGGCCAGTAAAGCTCTATAATAAGTGTTTTAGCGCTCCAATAGAGGCGTGTCCGCCTTATCGAGCAGACGAATGAGATCGTGCCGCTCCAGGAGGGGAGGGGCATGAAGCTCTCTTATAATGAGTGTTCTTGGTGCTCCAATAGCGGCAAATCGGCCCTATCGAGCAGACGAATGAGATCGCGCCGCTCCAGAGGGGAGGGGCATGAAGCTCTGTAATCGTTGAACACTGGACAGCTGCATTTAGAGGCAGCGAGCCGTAATACCGCGTGCTAGCTAAGCCGTTAAGAGACCTCACCACTGTGGGGAAAGGAGCGAGGGACTCCGCGAGCGTGGAGCACGAGTGGCTGTGCTATGACAGAGACAGGGGCAGACCGCCCGTGTTTGCTTGTCGTATGCATCTATCCAGGTCTACGGTTCCCCGCTTGTTCATCTCAACAAGAGAGGAACGGCAGAGGGGAGCAGCAACACAGACAGAACAGCCATGCGTCGTGACGGTATCACCCGATGCACTCGGGGGATTAATATATGTGCCAGAGATCTCGCCACTGAATTTGAGAGGAGCGAAGGGACTCTGTAAGCATGAACGGTTGCGGTGTGACAGAACACAGGGGGGGTTAGTCCGTGTGTGCTTGTCTATGCATCCATCTAGTCTCATGGCTCGCCGTGTGTTCATCCCGGCGAGAGAGGAACAGCAGGGGGAGCACGAAACATGGATAAGACAACCAAAGCATAAGCGCGGTCCCGGCGTGGGAGGTGCCAGACCGGTAACGCGCTCGGAGGAAATTCATAGCAGAGAGGCTCACCGAGCCGCTGTGCTGGACGCTATTACAACAGCGCCTGCTCTTTTAGCTTATAGCTTTATATTAAAAATATTGATCTTACCGGGCGGCCGCAGGGGAGACCTCGTCAGGCGTGTCCGCTGCACAGGGCTCGTACCACGGCAAGCGAAGGCTATCTTCGGTTCTCGGCCGGAAAGCGGCAGGGGAAGACGCTAGACCTGGACTCTGCTATCTTCGGTTCTCAGCCGGAAAACGGCAGGGGAAGACGCTAGGCCTGGACTCCGCTGCAGGGCTTTTGTCAACGGCGAGGTAAGGCTTCTTCTTTTCTTCGGAGCAGCGAGAGGTTCGCGCTGAAGGAGAAAATAATGAGCTCCTGACGATTGAACCGCGCTTATATAGGGACGCGTTCCTCCCGCGCGCGGGTTCAAACGTCATTGGTCTGTACTTTGTACAGACGTTAACCAATAGGCTTCAGTCACGGAGTAAACAGGAGTTTCCCCCATAGCGTCAGCTAACTGACGCAATGCAAAGTGAACCGTATTGAAAGGGAACAGTTAATTACATTAATAAAAAAAAAATATGATGCTGTTATGAATCTATTTGACTAGGTAGTTTCTTAAGTTTAATAACTATTCTGCTATGTTATGTTTATGACAGATTTATGAAAGGTTATGATGTATTGGTTTATGGCAAGTTGTCATAACAAAGACGTTATGAATGTCATCTTTGCATTAAAAATGATATAATTGAATGAATGACACTTAATGACAGTTGTCATAATTGTGCATATAATCTCCTTCATCTTTATGACACGTGTCATGTCATGATTATGAAGGTGTCATGTCAGTCTTATGAAAACCCCTTCAAATAAAGTGTTACCGTAATGTGCACTCTTTCGTACCAATATGTATCTCTGAGGTACTATTATGAACTCTTTAGGTACAAAGGTACGGACCATTTTTATTTCTTTTTTTTCAACAGTGCAGAAATATTTAACTTTAAAGTTAATGATGATGATGCTTTATCTTGTTCAAAAATAAAAAATATGCAATGAATACATTTTTGTGATTTTACATGATCAGATTTGTTTACGAAGACATTAAAGTCAATTAAAGCTAATTTTTGTAACCTATTAGGAGAAGGACCTGAATGCAAGCCTGCTGAAACAATGGCTAAAAGCATTTACACGAGTGTGGTATTAGGCTATCGATAGCCTGTGTGGCTTAAGTGACATCAATAGAACGAGAGCTTTAGTTGGGGTAAGGTATTAGATTTTGATTGAAATATACACAATAGCTTTCCACAAGGGAACTCTTACAAAAGAAATGCATTAAGAAGCAAATTAGGACAATTTAATTTTAATTGACTATAAATTTGGTTGGCAAACCATGCAAAGCCATATCTTCATAATACCAGAGATGTTACCTACCTTTTACCTTGCGTGTGTGACCAGTTATAGAAAGCACTTGCCGTCTGATTGGTAGTTGCGTTACAGAAGGTCTTTTTACAAAGGAATCAATTTAGGCTGGCACCTACACACACAACGCCCCAAGCTTGTGAATTACCCTAATGGAATATACAATCTGATCTAGCTCGTTCAAAGCAATATGATGGATGGACCCGGAGCTTTTTGGATTGAGAGCGCACAGGAGTGATTGAGGTCCAATCCATAACAAAGACTGTTGTCAGGTTCAGGGTTTAAATTACAGAAGGCTATTAGCGAAACAAGCCACTGTGTTATACACTTCCTCGCCCTCCCGTCTGCCACCCCTCCTAACTCACGAGAAATAAGTGGGCAGAATCAACTTTGCCGACATCCATCAAGTGAAATGAGTTTGCAGAAGGCGAGGACCATGCGTGCACCCGAACGAACGCTTCAGTCGTGCTTTGCATCCGAGTGAAGAGATCTTCCTTTGAACCGCGCTTCCTAATTCTGATAATGGTTCTAATGCAATCAATGCGAACAAAGGTGTCATTTTGATTCTTTATTTGTTGGTTTATGGGAGCGAGGGAGAGGTCAGGCTGGAAAACGTTCAGTGATTAAAGCCAGGCAGAATCTCACCGTCGTGGCACGTTCATTAGTAGAAATGACCTCTGCAGCTTCACACAGTCAGGTAATAACCGAATCAGCACCCATGTGTAAGATTCCCCTTTAAGTTTAGCATCTAAATTGTAGCATGAGAGAAAGTAAATGTTATACTTGTAGTATGTGAATTTGTAACACATGCTGCTAGTGTATGAAAACTGTGCAGTGTGTAAATGCCACTCCCAGATCTCAAGAGGGGATCCTGCGACACTAGTTGCAGTGGCCTTTAGCCTTCTTGTTAAAATGTCTGACTCCCATTGAGTAGCTTTTTTATAATCCAGGTTCTGTTCACATTTTGCAATAACAATGCAAGAATCTGGCATTGAAAACAGGTAAGCCAATTAGCAGAACTGAATTTAATTGCCTGTGACAGTGAAAACCCTAAACCATTGGAGAAAATTGAGATCAAATTAGGAAACACTTTGTTCCACTTTCTTAATGAATTCTGCCTCGTGCCGTGTGCAGGGAAAAGACATTGTTCAATGATTATTATAGGAACATTTAACATAATGAATGTCAGAGGTGTTAAACACAGGTCAGTCTGGACACAGAATCAGGTAATGATAGAAAGGAGACAGAAATGAAACTCTAATTGCATCATCTTTTTTTCAAGGCGAATTACTTTTTATGCTAATATTCTAAAGTTATGTTACAGCAAATTGGACCGTATTAGAAGAAATTGTATTTCCGTGGTAATATCTTCATTCGGTCTACTTAGCACCTGCTCTTGTTACAGCGTGTTACAGTGAATTTCTTTCTGTTTCATAACCCTCTAATTATCACATCATATAGGGGTTAAACAAGATTAAAATAGCAAATGCAACATTTTAGTGGAGAACGGAATGGAAACATTAAGAGATGAAAAATCTGTAAGTTTGCCATTATAAGGTGCTTCTACATGCACATTTAGGCATTTCACATACAAAGAGCATTTAGGTTTATATTCCAGATTCAAAAACATAACCTTCTCTGCCAAAATTGATTTCTTATATAGTATTTTTTTTAGGCAGCGCCTATTTACACAATGTGCAAATAGCGTTAGATACTATTTACACTAAGTGACAATATCAGCAGTTCCCTTTCAGTCGGTCACTACGACGTCACGTCGTGACCGACGAATTGGGAACTCGCTTAGAGAGACCAATCTGCTTCGAATACTACTAAAACGCCAATGAACTTGGCATTGAGATATTTGCATAATGCTGGCGCCGCCCCGCCAGGTGCGTATATAAGCAGCAGGTGCAAATAGGGAAATTAGCTTTTATTCGCTTCGAAAGCCGGCAGTATCTGCTACTGAGAAGCTACTTTACTCTGTTGGGATTTGATTGCTGAAGTTGGTTGAACTAGCAGTATCACAGCGGACGCTTCGCTTATTCCACGGCTCTACATCTGTTTATTGTTTTGAGTTTAGTGTGTGCGTTGCCTTCCTGTGCGCTCATCAACTAAGCATCTGAGTGAATTTCCCTAAAAGAGTGATACGAGAGAGCTTTGTGCCTTGTTAAAGGCAGCCACTCTCTCGTATATGCGGGGATCAGCGTCCTTTTCAGGATAGCTTTTCGCCCGTGCGATCTTGGATGCGAGAAGTATAAGGGTTCCAGTGACGGTCACGAGCGCTGTCTTCGTGCTCAGGCGTTGAGCACTCCGGGGCTGCGTTCGTGGAGAGTTTCTGTTCTCTCTGTGAGAGCATAACCCTCTTGGATTGCGGAGACGACTGTCGTTTCTACGGGAACGCTGTCCGCGCCTTTGCAGTGCTGACGCCGCCATGGTGCGGCTGTCAAGCGCTCGCAGGGCGCCCTTCGCGTCACTACGCTGAGTAGGACGGAGGATGCGTCCTCCACCTACCGGCCTTCTCATCCTCAGCCGGTTGAGGCTCCGGTGGAGACTGCAGAGTCGTGTTCTACGATGTCTGCCGAATCCATTGGACCTCCTTCTGGTCCCGTCACTTCTGCAGCATCAGAGGGGTGTCCATTTTTCCTCCGAGGCAGAGTCGTTCCGGAGATGGCGGCCGTGCCCGCGAGCGGCGGAGACGGTAGAGTTGGAAAGGTTAACCCCTCTCCGCCCGAACCGTCCCGCCCACATGATTGGTACTTCGGAGCTGCTCGGGCCTCTCGGTCCTCTCCTCCTGTGCCTTTCTTCCCCGACGGCACGAAGAGCTGACGTGATTTGCGGCCGTCCGGCCGTTCAGCTTTCACCCCTCACCTCCCTCACCAACGGAGCCGCTAAGGGCGGGGACCCCTTCAGTGGAGCGGGATGCGTTCCTGGAGGGACCACCCAACCCTTCCCTCCCGTGTTTGTAGACAGTCGTCCGGTTACGGACGCTGCCCATCAGGCATGCCGGAGAGGCGGCTTCAGCCCTGCATGTAATAACGTTGCTGCAGGCTCACAAAGGATTTACCAGGGAGGCCGCGACCTTCAGTCGTGCGATGTCCACCTCAGTGGTTCAAGATCGCCACCTTTGGCTGTGTCTGGCTGACATGACGGACGCAGACGAGAACAACTTGAATGCTCCTGTCTCACAGACCGGCCTCTTCGGCGAGCCAGGGGAGTCGTACAGCTCCGCTGCACAGACTGAGGCGATCTCCTAGGTCATGCCCCGGCGGAACAGAGCTGCCCTTGGTCCACCACGCCGGCTCCTCAGTCTGCCTCTCGCCGTCGGCGTCCTGCGGCGACCACCTCCGTTCCCCTCCTCGGACCCCATCTCGGCAGCGCAGGGGAACCGGTCGTCAGCAGCTCGCCCCGCCCGCTTAGCCGCTTCCCGTGAAAATCGGGAGTTTAAGTGGCCAGTGAAGGGCGACCCGGATTGGCAGAGGATCACTCTTCAGGAGATGGAGCTCCTTCCCCCGATAGAGGGTCGGGTGGAAAATCCTTGGTTTGCATATGTTCCACCGGCTGCTTAGCCGGTACCCACTAACCACACATAGAGTGCATTCCTCTTCCCTCTCCAGGTCTCCAGAGGATCGAGAGAGCCGTGAGCGGGCACACACCAGCTCACCCTACCTCTCCTCTATCGCCAGCGGGTGACCTGAGGAGTCCGAGCTCTCCGCTGAGGAGACCGGACCACCAGCACCCTTATCGGAGTCTGCGCTCTCCGCAGAGGAGACCAGACGACCGTCACCCTCAGCGGGCTCAGGTCAGTGTCACACACACATACTGTAGATGTTTATGCTGTCACAGCAGACGCACCGGCAGTCCCACCTGTCTCGCTTCGCTGCCCCACCGCGGGTACTTCGGTAGTGTCGTTATTTCTCCTCGTACGGTGCCTGGGTGCTTGGCTTCAGTTCCCAGCCCGTTTCGTTGGGTTTTACGCACGATCCGCCTCGGTTACGAATCCGGCACACCCCAAAATTCGGGCTTTCGTTTCACTGTAGTGAAAGCGTCCGATGCACATGTACTGCGTGCAAAAGTCGATATCCTGTTGGCGAAGGATGTTCGAGCCGGTCCCTCTTACCGAGATGATGATGATAGGGTTTTTCCAGCCTTTATCTCATAGTACCCAAAATACGCGGCGGGTTACGACCGATTTGATTTACGCACCGGCTCTACGAAGGTGTTCTTTTTGGATGATAACGCCGAGGCTCGTATTTCAATATTCAGATCGGTTTGCAGCCTTAGACCTGTAGACGTGTACTTTGTGTCCATCTCCCCTCGCTTTAGACCGTTTTTCGCTCTGCGTCGTGGGGTGGGCATATTAATACGAAGTACACCATTCGAGCTGTCTCTCTCTCTCCGTGTCTCCATGTGCTAGTCACGGCATTAAAATGTCAGAGAGAGAGCGTTGTTCGCATTCTGCTTTTTTCTACGTCGACTTATAATAGCCCGTTCTTGGCAGACGTGTGCGAACACAGAGAGTTAATGCTTTGGCATCTCGCTCGTTTAAGTCTTCAGGTCGACTGGGAAAGAGCAACTTTGCCCCGTGCAGAGGATCCTTTTTCTCAGTATGGAAATAAGACTCGATCGACTAAGTGGCGTGTTTAACAAGAGCGCGCAACCAGTCAGTTCTGACTTGCCTCGGTTTAATTCGAGGGAAGTACGCGGTCCCTCTGAAACAATTTCAGAAGCTCCTGGACATATGACAGCATGCTGCGACTGTGACGCCGCCCGAGCTGCTTCATATGAGACCGCTTCAGCGTTGGCTTACGATCGAGTCTCGAGGAGAGCGTGGCACACCGACATACACCGTGTAAACATTGCACCTGCGTGTCATTTAAATTTTTCCCCGTGGTAGACCCGGCATTTCCGATAGAAGATATGCCCCTGAGGGGTCTCCTGGCATTCTGTATATTGCAATGCCCTCAGCACGGGATGATCAGCCACGTATGACGGGCTTGCAGTCTCAGGGGTGTGCATAGCACCCCAACTGCCGCGAGCGGTGCGCTGTATATCTGGGACTTGTACGCTCCGCTATGGAGATGCGAGGGAAGGATGTATTAGTCGACACCGATAACATTGCGACTGTTGCGTTATTTACCGTTAAGGCGGTTTTGCGCTCTCGTCACCTGTCGCATCTCGCTCGTCATCTCCTCCTTTGGAGTCAGAAGCATCTGAGGTCCCTTCGTGCCATTTACATCCCGGGTTCGCTCAATACAGCGGCAGACGCGCTTCCCGAGCTGCGCCCCCGGCGAATGGCGACTCCACCTCCAGACGGTCCAGCTAATTTGGAAGAAGTTCGGTTGTGCGTAGATAGATCTGTTTGCGTCGCCGGACGATACCCACTGTCGCCTATTTTATTCACTAACCGAGGGCAGCCTCGGCGTGGATTCGTTGGCACACAGCTGGCCGCGGGGGGTGCGTAAATACGCATTCCTTCCAGTGAGCTTTATTGCGCAGACACTGTGCAAAGTCAGGCAGGACGAGGAGAGCCTTTTATTAGTCGCCCCGTACTGGATTGGTTTTCAGAGTTAATGCTCCTCGCGACAGCCCCTCCCTGACGATTTCCCCTGAGGAAAGACTTTCTTTCTCAAGGAAGGGGCACATTATGGCACCCGCGCCCCGACCTGTGGGATTTCCATGTATGGTCGTTGAGCGCGCGCAAGGTTTAGGTGATTTATCGCAAGCGGTATCTAACACCATCGACGCGGTTCGAGCACCGTCCACAAGACGGGCTTACGCGCTTAAAGAAACCTTTTTCGTCACCCGGTGCTCTTCGCAACGCGAGGACCCCAGAGAATGCCCATTAACATTGTGCTTTTATATCTTTAACATAGGTTAGATGGTAGGCTGTCCCTCCTCCATTTAAGTTGATATCGCCGCTATTTCTGCTCATCACTCACTTATCAACGGCAGATCAGTTGGCCAGCATGATTTAATTATTACATTTTAAGAGGCGCTCGCAGGCTAAACCCCTCGCGCCCTCCCTCTTTCCTCCTGAGACCTGTCCATGGTGCTGAAGCCTTCAGGTCTCCCTTTTGAGCCTTTGCAGTCTACGAGTCTGATGTTTTTATCAATGAAAACTCTGACCCTGATAGCATTGGCCTCCATGAAGAGAGTAGGGGATTTACATGCATTCTCTGTTGACGTTTTGTGCTTTTAGTTTGGTCCTGCTGTCTCACTGAGACCCAGACCAGGCTACGTGCCCAAAGTTCCCACCACTCCCTTCAGAGATAGGTGGTGAGCTTGCAAGCGCTGCCCCCGGAGGACGCAGACCCAACCATGGCTTTGTTGTGCCCCGTACGCGCACTGCGACTACGTGGTTCGCACGCAAAGCCTCAGGACCTCAGACCAGCTCTTTGTTTGTTATGGTGGCCAGCAGAAAGGGAAAGCTGTCACTAAGCAGAGGATGTCTCATTGGATAGTTGATACTATCACCCTGGCTTATAATCTTCAGGGTATTCCTTGCCCCTTTAAATTGAGAGCGCACTCCACACGGAGTGTTGCCTCATCTTGGGCTTTAGCTCGTGGTTCCTCGCTAACAGACATCTGTAGAGCTGCTGGTTGGGCGACACCTAATACGTTCATTAGATTTTACAGTGTTCGTATCGAGCCTGTATCCTCTCGTGTTCTTTCCTCACCAGGGGGAGCACGGAGAGCAGTCTCGCAGGTCGGCTTGCAGCCTCCAACTGATGCTTCATAACTGTGTCAGTATGGAAGGCCTTCAGAACAAAAATGCGTAATGGTTTGAATTGTTCTTCCTCCGCTGCCTTGGCAGCCTTTGTTGCGGAGCATTGGCTGTCAGCCTTTCACTAGCTGTATCCTCGCGAACCTACGTGTCTGGCTCGGGCTCCACATTGTGTCCCACCGGGTTCCTTTGTGAGTATTTTTCCGTGGGGTTAATCCTACCAGCCCACGTTTCCCTTAGCAGAGCACTGCTTTGCTTACACAGCCACGGCTGTCTTTATTCCTCAACTACGGTTGACTTTCGCCCACCATTAGCCCTTAAGACGGGTGGTGGCTTCCGCAGCGTTCCTATCCCGCTCAGGTAGGGCGCTTCCCAGTCGCTGGCACTACTGTGGGGTTATGGAACATCTAGTGCCCGGCCTTCTGCCTTAAAACCTATCTCCTCCTCCTTAAGTGGAACCGGAGGGCTTTACGCAGACACTGGAAGAGGTCAGCCCCTAGTGGCGTTTTGGTAGGGATTCCCAATTCGTCGGTCACGACGTGACGTCGTAGTGACCGACTGAAAGGGAACGTCTCGGTTACGTATGTAACCCTCGTTCCCTGAAGGAGGGAACGGAGACGTCACGTCCCGTCGCCACAGGGCTGCTCCCTGCTGTTTATCGGCCGGTCACACTTTCCGGCTTTCTCAGCGAAAAAGAAGCTAATTTCCCTATTTGCACCTGCTGCTTATATACGCACCTGGCGGGGCGGCGCCAGCATTATGCAAATATCTCAATGCCAAGTTCATTGGCGTTTTAGTAGTATTCGAAGCAGATTGGTCTCTCTAAGCGAGTTCCCAATTCGTCGGTCACGACGTGACGTCTCCGTTCCCTCCTTCAGGGAACGAGGGTTACATACGTAACCGAGACGTTTCATAGTGATATGTTATTTACAGTATAGGTGAAAATAAGTAGGTGCAAATACAAATTGCAATAAGTGTAAATAGTAATTAGATATTGGCAAATACTATTTGCACCTCAGTATTCTTGTGGATTAATAGGATGCAATAATATCATTATTGCGTAATGATTATATTTATTAAAATTATTAAATGTATGCTGCATTATTGGGAGAATAAAACGAGTACTGCACCGACCTCAACCCAGAGTCCTGCACGGGTCCATTTTTGGAGACCCGCTCCCACCCGTACCAGCAAAGTTCAGCACCAGACCCGACCCGTCACCCGTGATGATATCAAAATTAAATCCGCACCCGCCCAGACCTGTTAATATTTCGCCTGTAACCTGACCCGTACCCGCACACGCATAAATCACACATGCCAAAATCATTCTAATTAAAGTGCTTTATTTTTATCTCGTACCTCAACATCACAACAGCGTCATGAATGGACTAATAAAACAGGTTAAAGTGCGCTTTGTTTTGCGCCATTCAAGTAGCCTAACATCGGCACATAAATAGGCTATGGAACCTGATAAATATACACAAACAGACCTATTAATGAAAAAATAACTAAAAAAACCAACCTACCTGGTGCTGTGCTCCTAAGTCTCGTCTTGAAATGCTTTCTTAAGCCCGGGATACACTGCACGATTATTGGCTGTCCCAGACGAAAGATTGCCATCGTGAAACAATCGTCGCGATTTCTGTGATCGTGGCTCTTCATCGGTGGTCCTATGATGTACAATGAGAGAGGTTCAAATACGGCCATTTTCCCGGTATTGCATCCAAAGATAGCCTACGACAGTTTTTGACAGTGTCAGAAATTCGGCATGATCACCGCACAGTGTGTTTGCTGCTACAACCCGCGCGCCGTTATTTATTTACCACGAGCGCATGCTGGTGACGTTGCGCAACGTGTGACGCTGCCGCCGAAGCTTTCGTGTCATCATCGTACAGTCTACATGCCTCTCGTACCCGAGTTGAAATGATCCATGTCGCACAGTGTGAAGGTAATAGGAGGGTAAAATCGTGCAGTGTATTCCGGGCTACTCCAGCAACACTCGCTCCAACTAGGCTACGAGAAGCATCAACAAAGGTTGCGCACTGTCGCAGTGGCGATAACGTGATGGGTCAAATGTCATATGTTGCGTGTGTAATGGTAATTTAGAAATACAAATATTGCACATATTTTCAATCGCGCTACAACCCAAATATGCAATTTCTGAAATCAGAACTTCTCAGTCATAAAAACACCTGCAAAGAGTAAGAAAAAGTAACGCAAAAGTAACTTAAAGTAACGTAAACATTACTTTCCATTAAAAGTAACGCAATTAGTTTTTTGGGGAGTAACTTAATATTGTAATGTATTACTTTTAAAAGTAACTTTCCCCAACACTGCCCAACAGATACTTTAATTCTTAATAAACGCTCATTAGGCACTTTATTTCCATCTGATATGTGACAGGAAAGGTAGAAGAGTGAGGTGTAAAAAAGGCAGATTCGAACCAGGGCATTGCGTCAAAAAACATTGATTTCAGTGCATTTTTTTAAACTTTAGTGTTCCAACCAGACATTGATGGACGGAGCTAATGTAAATAGCATTTGCCATCGTTAATGTTATTTTTGAAAATGTATTTCTGAAAACATACTGTATATCAAAATTAGATGAGCTGCTTAAAACAAGAAACTAATCTACTAATGGAGTAAGAAAAATAAACATGACTCAAGTACTAAGAGGGAAAACTTTTTTCTTACCCCATTGATAGATTTTTCTTTTTTTAAACATAAACTTAAATAATTAAGATAATTTTGTTCAGAAAACAAGAGTTCATATCTTAGGTAATTTTACTTTTCAAGTATTTTCTTGACTTTGGAAGTTTATATAAATCCGTATAAAAAACGAGACAAGAAAGAAGAAACAAGATTTCTATTTTTGCAGTGTTGGCGTATCAAATAAATAAAAGTTCAACAAATTCTGAATTCTCAAAATTCATCTACAATATCCATACTCTGTACTGCATTCAGTGCAGGAGGAGTTTGAAGATTGACCTTTGGCTTCCACCATATGCTGTCTAATGCGACAGAAACAGGAGCAGAACGTTCTTGTTAATAAAGTCACGTTTATCTCATCTGTAGTTTTCTTCCCCTCAGGGACTTGCCTTGCAATCAGCTTCGAACCAGAGTGAACGTGGCAACAGGAAGCCCCAACGGTCCAAACAGGAAGTTGTGCCAACACCTGGCATTGCAAATTCTGACCCTCCCCTAATGCATCCTGGGTAAGCATCTTAATTAGCTCATGCGGATGCATATTTATGAACTCTTTCAGGTACAAGGGATAATACAAGATGTTTGATAAGTGCTGTTCATCTCTTACAGATGTAAAACCCCATCTCACTTCTAATCAATCATTTCACTTCTGCGTTCATGCATGAGAATGTCTTCGGGCAACAGATATACATACTGTATGCAATTCATTAAACTGATGTATGCTTTAAGTATCTAAAAAAATGAGAAAATCAGCTATTTTCTATCCCAACTAAGTAAGCCACTTCTGAGTTGATCGCTATGAAAAATTTAACAATGTGGTGCAGTTATATGATTGTTTTGGAAATCATTTTGAGGCAGGGCTATCAATCTTCTGATAAAGTTTCAAAATTCAGTTTTTGACACTATAAAGTGTAAACAATACCTGAAACAAAATTCAATGTTGTTTGAGGCTTTCACAAGGTCAGTGTCTCTGTTGAACTTTGAATGATTTTGTATTCAAGTCAAGCTTTACTTACACAGTTATTTATCTAATCTTTATATGATGAGCTTTAGTATGTCAGTGAACATCAGAGCATACCTAATGAAGTAGTTTAAATGCAAATGATTGTCAGATGAAAGCAAAATTAAGTTAAGAAAAAACTTCAGGGACCAATGCACAGCTGCACTGTGCACACATGCAAAACTTGATGAAGCAAGTGCAATTTTTATTGTGTTTATGATGTTGTAGCATTACTATGCAGGGGAATCTTGGGAATAGCTTCCTGTTTTTGTACCCGTGTCCGCTCAGAAAGATCAAAAGCATTGAGGTGTCCTTGATTTCGGCACCCTGAAGATGTGCTCAGTGTTTGTTATTCATCCGAGTCCTCTCACATTTTAGATTCTTCAATTAAAAGTATTTTTTAAGATCTCACCCTGACTAAAATCCCCTCTTATTCTTTTAAGCCATCGACAGAACTCAGCAGAATGACAAGAGTTTTAATCAAAAGACTAATGAAGCTTTTATTTGATTTGAGCAAGATTTGCTTTCTATGCACACAAGCGAAGCAAATTAAAGATTAAAACATTTGTCAGCCAGAAATTGAAATGATGGATTTTTAAAGGTTTTCAAATGTTGTACACCAATTGTATGTTTACAAAACAACTATTTTGTGTAATACAACAACACTTGGATCAAGAATTCTAGTCTTCCAATCTGATTGACCGCACTGTCAGAAAAAAATCGCCAAAATGGTCCCAGACTGGGGCAGTAATCTTTAAAAAGGTACCATTTACGTATAGATATGTATACATTTGGTATTAATATGTAACTCAGATATGAACTCTTTAGGTGCAGAGCTGTACATTTTGAACGGTAATGCACCAGTGACAACTAGGTATCATTTTAACCTTGGAGATCCCACAGGGTCAAATTTGGCCGCTGTTAATTGCTGGCACCCAAAATCTTCTTGGGTTCTTCAGAGTCAGACTTCTGACAGTGTGCTTATATTTAGCAATATTTTACTATTTGTATTACTTGGATGCATTCCTTCAAGCAATGTAGGGAATGAAAACATTTAACTATTGTTGCTGTTATTAACTTGCTGAAAGTGCTCTGATCAGAAACAAAAAGGAGCCATTTAATTTAGCTAAATGAGCTCACATAAACCCTATCATGTAAAATAACAGTAGTTAGCAAAAAGTAAATAATGTTCATGCATTGCATAATATTTGCCATGCATACCAATAAACACATCATTCTCTGAAACAAGAAACATGTTCTCAAAAGTCTCTAAACTCATTTTAGATCCATTTGAATCAATTAAAGAGAATTAAAGGACTTTTTCAGCAGACTCATTGAATTATTTATTGCATTTAATGATCCCGCCGGAATAAAACATAAAAACGATTTCTCAATCTGAATAATAAGTGATTAAAGAGCGGTGTTTTATTAATGATGCTGTTACAGAAACTTGGCACCCAATATGAGAGACATTCATGAAAGTTTTTGGGCACCATGTTTTTATTGGTTAACATCTATTGCTCATATACAACTCAGCAGAGAGATCAAAAGCAGCGAGATTGTTTAATTGAAATGGTGAACTGAATGTGTGAACACATCTCATTAACTTAACTAATGATACAGTGTCGGTGAATGCTCCCACATCTAATTTAATCAATTTGACTGTAACTGCACATTCTGTGATATTAATAAATAGGCAAAATTAATTATTAGAAATAAATAGCACTTCCTAATGGTAAACTAATAAACATAAAAAGCTTACAGGTTTATATTAAATATATATATATATATGATGCATCAATATGACTTTAATTAACTTATATCAATATAAATAAAAACTGATGTTAACAGGTACTTTTTTCTTTTAAGACAGCACTATGAAATGCTGTATAATTTTAGTACAGCATTTTCTATGTTTAGCTTTAAATCAACTAAATATAATTACAGGAGACTGAAATGTGTTTCTTTGATTTGAACCTTTGCACCAACATAAGCAGAATCACTAAATTAACAATTTGTTTCACACATATTTAGTCTTTTGTGATATGCTACTTTGATACAAAACATACTGTGTGTCTGTCAACAGATTGTATCTGGCTGGCATATGCTCATGCATATTGCATTTTAATGTGCATACTTTTAATGACAACACCGCGCGTGTGTCTGTATGCACATATGTGTGTGTTGAGAATTCGGTCTGCAGCCCTCTGATTAACAGCAGAAATGCGTAAGCCTGACATAATACCCTGCAGGCCCCTGTCTGAACACTAAACAGGACTGGGAAAAGGGGATCATGGGACTCTGGGAATGGAGAGGTGTCTCGGTTAGATCTCTTCCTTCCATGCGAAATGCTCATGGGACACCACCTGCCATTCATAACAACACAGCAGTCTCAAAACTACACATGCTTCTGTTAAACATACACAACCCCATCAAATATTGAATTAAAATTACAGGAGTGGACAGAAGTGGGTTTTACCAAAATCCAATAAAACCCAAGAGAATCCCCAGAGTGACTACATTGGGAAAAGGCCAGAAATTTGCATAGCAGTTTTATAGCAGAAGATAGAAGAGCAAAGACAGTGTGTACCACATTTCTCATCTTATAAATACCAAAAGATGTATGTTTTCAGCTGTGAAATCTGATCACATCCTTGCAAATCAGCCAAGTTAAAGTGTGCAACACTCAAGCTGAGCAGATTTAAAATGGCCATATGGTATGAAACAGATGCGTACCTTGAATCGTACCTTCAGATCGTACATGCATGCAAAAAATAGAAACCAAAAACACATCCAAATCGTTCTTACGTTCATATAATAACTAATGAAAACTATCCTTCCATATGTTTCTGCTTCGTCTGTTTTCAACACTTCTGTAAATTTCTCCTAAAACATATGCACACAGTCTGAAAGAGGTATGGTACAGTAATTGACAGGTTGATCACTATGTAAATTTGAATTAAATTTTGTTTTAATTTACTTTGAATAAATGTCATTATCAATAAGGTCATGGCTGCACAATGCACAGCTTTACACGTATTTACATTTTTTTGAAAAAAGGCAATCCGGGCTCACTCGCCATACGTAACACTGCCTACATTTCTGCATAACCTAAAATACATTGCTCAAGGTATATATCACTGTGTCTTTAGTTGAAATGTCCACTAGAGGCGTTTCGTTTTTGTCCATTTTGGTGCAGGATTTTTAAAAGTTTCGAAGTACACAAATTTGTTAAGTAGATTTGTGCCATTTGGTACTTATAGTCTTATGTGTGCAAACAAACTGGATATAAACACAGCATACAAAACAGTCACAACTTTTGAAAAATGTACTTAAAATATTCCAAATGTACCGAGGTCAAAAGATCGATTTATTTGAAGAAAAGATGCAAAAGTGATGACAATCAGCTGGAAATATCAGATCCGGTGTAGATTGATTTAAAAACTGCCGCCAAAAGATGCGATGATACGTCATCTATGATTGTGAAAAGGTATCTGCTCTCATGTGTCTCGAGACCTATTGCACAGGGCCGGCGTCAAGGGGGGGCATTCGCGGGCAGTGCCCCTCCGAACAGGTTGTTGTGCCCCCCCTACAAAGTTTTTTATTACTTTAATATATATCAAGAATAATTAAAATAAATTAAACATTGAATGTTTCATGACTTGTAATGTAATCAAATGAGGAAAATATAGTTGATATATGTTTTCTTTAATTAAAATAGACCAGTTTCTCTGATTGGATGTATTGCCGCGTCTCACCCGTCTTATGTCTTTAGCATATTTGTGACTTGATACTAGCAACGTGTTTTTTCGCGGCATTTTATGGATCGTGTAAAATATGGATATTAGAACATTTAGAACGAACCAGCACCGCCTGCTTCATCTTCATGCAAACACAGACTGGCTCAAACTCAGAGATTAGAGGTTGAGGTGGAATTTACAAATCTACAGGACCCTGTTTTAAGGAAGTTTAATGTTCTTACACGCCGTCTTCAGCTATTTCAAAGGTAAGTTAGCGTTGTTTTAAATTACGTAAGCTTAAATGTAAAGTATGGCTATATAGACCGTTAACAGCATTACGACATGATTATGGTAAAGCGGCTTTATTAGATAGCGCAGCCCACAACGCGTCCTATGAAACCCATTCATTTCAATGGCTTGCGCCGCGCGAGGGCGGTTTGTTGTTGCGTCGAGTTGTTGCGTCGAGTTGTTGTTCAATAGTTTTGCGCATAGTTTGTGGTCTTTTGCACTTTATACGAGAAATGAGCTGACAGTCTGTACCAGTTGTATGAGTGTGTGCTTGCTGTATTTGTTGTTTTAATGTCTTGTTTTTGCAAGTTATTGTTGCTATTGCGTGCCCCCTGTTGGAAGAAGATTGCCCCCCTGTTAGTTATGGTCTGGCGCCGGCTCTGCTATTGCATCATTACGTTAGCTAAGAATGTGAAGCGCTATTGGTTCTTGTGATCGACTACGTCATGCTGGTTTATGTTTAAATGAGATCTGACTGTGTGTTTTGATCACAGAGTTCTTCATATAAAGTAATCGAATGGCTCCAGTTCGCAAGGTTTGCAACGCGAATGGTTTGTTATACTTTTATACTGTTTCATGCAATATATACCTGCGACTATACTTTTACTTGCGTGTTGTGTTTTATATGGTTAAAAAGTGGTTGGGTTTAGGGTGAGGGTGGGGTTAGATGCTCCAAAATATCTTTAAAACCATAAATGTTTATGAAACCTTTTCTACATTTACAAATTCATAAAATTAAATATGTCTAATCTGATGTATAAGGCAAAAACCTTAAAATGCAACAACAGGTTGTATAAGTTACTGCCGCTAGAGGACACTAATCCCTTAATATGTTACTTTACGTCGTAATAAGGTGCTTGCACAAATTACCTATAAGGTCGTTATTTTTGGAGGACAGTCCCCAGAATATATATTTTTGGAAAGCTCTCACCACCATATGTAAACCTTAGCAAACAAATTGTAGCACGCCCCATGCTAGTACTTTCTGTAATTGTTTAAGCTCAGAGATAAGAAGAATGCTAGCTAGTGGTCGGGGTGTAAACTCCAAAGACAAACCTACTAAATAATTAGTATTAACTAGTCCAATCATAATGAATAGAAAATATTTTGATCAATTTTCAGGTCAAGCTCATTTTTATTATGTTTGTTTATGTGTGTGTATATACAGTATCTATAGCTCTGTTAAGGGTATAAAAGTAATCACATGTCCTCTTGATCAAGCTTACGCTTGACAGACAGCTGGTGCCTGTGTGTATCATTGATAAGCAGACACCCACGTACATTCCTACCATATGTTATGTCCTGGTTCACTGCACTCCCTGATTTGACTGCATGCAGAAGAGAACGGCTCTAATTGGGTGTTTTCGAAACCAGATGTGCAATAAATTCCATGTAGAACAAGATTATCATCAGTGGCACTGAAGAGTGAGACAGAGTTATGGCCTCAAAAGTCTATTAGCTCGGTCCATTCGCAGAAAATGGAGAGATAGGATTAGGGAGACGGGGAGGGAAGCTGAGTTTAGACAGAGGTGCGGGAATCACCGATATCTAATACGTCGTAATGAGCTGCAACGCCCGTCATTACCCTGGGAATGTGATTGCGCTTGTGAATCTTTTGATATTTTGGATCACTGTTTGATTTCTCATGAATATATTTCCTCTCGTTGAGTTTAATAGTGTTTGTAATGGACCGCGCAGCCATGCTCTTCGCTCAGGATGAGAAAGAATAATCTCGACGGACAAGCTGGCCCAAGTTGTGGAATCACTCTCACATATCAAAATCATTACTTGGCATTTCCCCTGATTGAAAAAAGGCTAATTGTCCAATCAGAATGTGATCATGCATATTTATGTGAGCATATATTATTAGCTCAAACTTAGGTCCGTCATGCAGACATAAGGGGAGAATTTCCCATTTGCTCTAGTGTGGGACGCAGGTTTCAATAAGCTCATAATTAAATAGCTTCAATTTCCAATTGATCTGCTTGGAATCAAAGCATGACCGAACTAGGACAAGCCCTTGCCTGAAGGTGAGAAGATGAAATCATCAAGTCATTCATTTCATTCCAGGAAATCACATTGTGGAAACTCTTTTTTATTGAGGCAACCTCATGCAAATCTCACTACAGAGCGAACAGACAAAGATGCGACAAAGATGCATCTCTTTAATCCTCAATTTCTCTCCCAAAACGTCTCTCCCAATGCCTTAAAGGGTAAAATGTATTAAAACGTATAAAGATTTGTTGCTAGAGGAGTATGTTAGGGATATGGAAATTAAATATGCATCTGAAATAAGCTGTTTCTGTGATAATAACGGCAGGTGAGCTTAAACTGTGCTTTATGCTAGCGTGATGTTGCTTACTTTATACTAGAACTCAAACTAATGTTTCTGTGTCCATCACACAAGGAGATTGAAATTAGCAAGCCTGGAGCACAACCTATAGCTTCTCCTTTTTCTTTGTCATTATCTGTTCTTGAGATATATCACTTGTGTGTTTGGGGCAAGGAAGCTGTTTAAAGGAAGTTCCTTCATTCATTTTGCTTGAGCAAAGAAATATCCCAGCTAACAGGGAACGTTCTTATAACTTTGGCTAACGTTCTGTAAAGGTTCTCCCAAAGTTATCCAAAAATGTTCTTGCAATAACATTAGTAGAACGTTTCCCTAACGTTATCTGCAATTAATAAACGTCCTTAAAACGTTAGCATTAGAAACGTTTTTATTGTATTGTTAGTGGAACGTTCTACACACTCAAGCATTGCAAATGTTACCATTGTGTATGTAATGTAACGTTCTTAAAACGGTAGCATTGCAAACATTATAATTGCATTGTTAGCGGAACGTTCTACATACCCTAGCATTGGAAACGTTACCATTGTGTATGTAATCTAACGTCCTTAAAACGACAACATTGAAAACAATACCATTTTGTATGTAATATAACGTTCTTAAAACGGTAGCATTGCAAATGTTATAAATGTATTGTTAGCAGAACGTTTTACATACCCTAGCATTAAAAACGTTACCATTGTGTATGTAATGTAACGTTCTTAAAACGGTAGCATTGCAAACGTTAAAATTGCTTTGTTAGCAGAACATTCTGCACACCCTAGCCTTAAAAACGTTACCATTGTGTATGTAATGTAACGTTCTTAAAACGGCAACATTGAAAACGTTACCATTTTGTATGTAATGTAACATTCTTAAAACGGTAGCATTGCAAACGTTATATATGCTTTGTTATCAGAACATTCTGCACACCCTAGCATTAAAAACGTTACCATTGTGTATGTAATGTAACGTTCTTAAAACGGTAACATTAAAAACGTTACCATTGTGTATGTAATGTAACGTTCTTAAAACGGCAACATTGAAAACGTTACCATTTTGTATGTAATGTAACATTCTTAAAACGGTAGCATTGCAAACGTTATATATGCTTTGTTATCAGAACATTCTGCACACCCTAGCATTAAAAATGTTACCATTGTGTATGTAATGTAAAGTTCTTAAAACGGTAACATTGAAAATGTTACCATTGTGTATGTAATGTAACATACTTAAAACGGTAGCATTGCAAACGTTATATTTGCTTTGTTATCAGAACATTCTGCACACCCTAGTATGAAGGTATATTTGGTGCAAAACAACTGCACACCTGTGACAGTGGAATTTGTATTTGTAGAGATTATCCACACATGTGTATCAGTAAATATGAAGTCACAGATGAAGAGTTGCAAACTTGTAGATTTTTTTTCTTTCTTTCAAATACAACACAACAGTTACACATTCACAAATCCTTCAGTGCAGCTGCACAAATCCTATTTTACAAATCACAGATTAAGAAACTCACAAGCTCACGTTTTTTGCTACAATTGCTGCAGTAAATATGGTGCAAAACCTACTTGAACACCTGCATCAAAGTATGTGAAGTCACACACAAATTTTGTACATTCGCAAAATCAGTTTGTGCATCTGTGCGATGAGAGTTGCATGTGTGTAAAAAAAAATGTTCACAAATATTTTTTTATTTTTGAAATATTTTCTAGCACAAACACAAGTACATAAATACAACTGCTTGAATCTGCTGCTACGAGTTTCAAACACTCTTTTTCGTGTGCTCTCTGTTTTGCACCAAATATCCCGAGATAAATGGTGCGAAAGTAATTTGTATACCTGTAGGCTGTGCTCAGCACTGCCCACCAGGTGGCGCCTGACACTCACTGAAGCAGAGTTTATTAATTACCAGCAATGTTTCAGCAAGGTAAATCGCCTTTATCAAGGTATTATTTTCACCAAGTGGAGAACAATATAAATGGGAGTGCTAATTATACACAGATGAAGGTAATTACATACAATATTCCAATGATTCATTATTAAACAACATATAAGTTCCATAAATCTCAAACCATCAATATAAGTAGATTAAAAAAATACAAGCAGCAAATACACACATAACTAAGATACATGCTTTTTTCTTCTAATATACTAATTTGGATGATTATTTCTGTCTTTTTGAATCGGGTAACTGAACAACTAAATTGTTTTTATTATTATCTTAACAGTTGTTCTGATTTCTTAACATTTACCCTGGATGCTAACCCAAATCAAATCAGCTTTTTAGACTTGTGGGTAGCTTGTAATTTTTTACATAGGGATCCGATTAAAAAACCTACAGCTCGTCATACACTATTGAGAGTGGATTCTTATTGTCATGAGCAGGGCCGTACAGAGGATTTTATAAATACCAAGGTCCATATGTATTTTTCTAGGGCATGCACCCCAGAAAAAAATTTCAGTATGCACAACCATGTCAGTATGCACAAGACTTGTGTTGTTTATTAGTAATACATTGAAATAATTATTTTACCATCCTGGGCACATTGTTGTGTCAGTAAAGTAAACATAGGCTAACTGAATATAGGTGAATGTAATCTAGGAGATAAATTAGTTAGATCGGACCTCTCTTCTCCATCTATACCAACAGAAACCACTTTAACACTGTCATTGTTGAAAATCATATGTAGGAAAACAAATAGAGAGTATAAAACACGCATCGTGAAACATCAGAGTGCAATAATATGCAGAAATATGAACCTTCCACTAGCACTGCATTTTGTTGAACTTAATCATCCTATAACTTCATTATTGTATATAGGAATTGAGAGGGTATTTTCATCTAGAAGGTGAGGTGAGTTGGACCAATTTTAACTTAGACAGGAGGCCTTTTAGGTATAGTAAAGCCTATTAGGTATATGTAGGCCTATGTGTGTATTTGCTGCTTGTATTTTTTTAATCTACTTATATTGATGGTTTGAGATTTATGGAACTTATATTTTGTTTACTAATGAATCATTGGAATATTGTATGTAATTACCTTCATCTGTGTATAATTAGCACTCCCATTTATATTGTTCTCCACTTGGTGAAAATAATACCTTGATAAAGGCGATTTACCTTGCTGAAACATTGCTGGTAATTAATAAACTCTGCTTCAGTGAGTGTCAGGCGCCACCTGGTGGGAAGTGCTGAACATAGCCTACAGGTATACAAATCACTTTCGCACCACTTATCTCGAGATATTTGGTGCAAAACAGAGAGCACACAAAAAAGAGTGTTTGAAACTCGTAGCAGCAGATTCAAGCAGTTGTATTTATGTACTTGTGTTTGTGCTAGAAAATATTTCAAAAATAAAAAAATATTTGTGAAAATTTTTTTTTACACACATGCAACTCTCATCGCACAGATGCACAAACTGATTTGCGAATGTACAAAATTTGTGTGTGACTTCACATACTTTGATGCAGGTGTTCAAGTAGGTTTTGCACCATATTTACTGCAGCAATTGTAGCAAAAAACGTGAGCTTGTGAGTTTCTTAATCTGTGATTTGTAAAATGGGATTTGTGCAGCTGCACTGAAGGATTTGTGAATGTGTAACTGTTATGTTGTATTTGAGGGAAAGAAAAAAAATCTACAAGTTTGCAACTCTTCATCTGTGACTTCAAATTTACTGATACACATGTGTGGATAATCTCTACAAATACAAATTCCACTGTCACAGGTGTGCAGTTGTTTTGCACCAAATATACCTTCATACCCTAGCATTAAAAACGTTACCATTGTGTATGTAATGTAACGTTCTTAAAACGGTATCATTGCACACGTTAAAATTGCTTTGTTAGCAGAACATTCTGCACACCCTAGCCTTAAAAACGTTACCATTGTGTATGTAATGTAACGTTCTTAAAACGGTAACATTGAAAACGTTACCATTGTGTATGTAATGTAACATTCTTAAAACGGTAGCATTGCAAACGTTATATATGCTTTGTTATCAGAACATTCTGCACACCCTAGCATTAAAAACGTTACCATTGTGTATGTAATGTAACGTTCTTAAAACGGTAACATTAAAAACGTTACCATTGTGTATGTAATGTAACGTTCTTAAAACTGCAACATTGAAAATGTTACCATTTTGTATGTAATGTAACATTCTTAAAACGGTAGCATTGCAAACGTTATATATGCTTTGTTATCAGAACATTCTGCACACCCTAGCATTAAAAATGTTACCATTGTGTATGTAATGTAACGTTCTTAAAACGGTAACATTGAAAACGTTACCATTGTGTATGTAATGTAACATACTTAAAACGGTAGCATTGCAAACGTTATATTTGCTTTGTTATCAGAACATTCTGCACACCCTAGCATTAAAAACGTTACCATTGTGTATGTAATGTAACGTTCTTAAAACGGTATCATTGCACACGTTAAAATTGCTTTGTTAGCAGAACATTCTGCACACCCTAGCCTTAAAAACGTTACCATTGTGTATGTAATGTAACGTTCTTTAAACTGTAACATTGAAAACGTTACCATTGTGTATGTAATGTAACATTCTTAAAACGGTAGCATTGCAAACGTTATATATGCTTTGTTATCAGAACATTCTGCACACCCTAGCATTAAAAACGTTACCATTGTGTATGTAATGTAACGTTCTTAAAACGGTAGCATTGAAAACGTTACCATTGTGTATGTAATGTAACATTCTTAAAACGGTAGCATTGCAAACGTTATATTTGCTTTGTTATCAGAACATTCTGCACACCCTAGCATTAAAAACGTTACCATTGTGTATGTAATGTAACGTTCTTAAAACGGTAGCATTGCACACGTTAAAATTGCATTGTTAGCAGAACGTTCTACACACCCTAGCATTGAAAACGTTACTATTGTGTATGTAATGTAACGTTCTTCAAACGGTAGCATTGACAACGTTTTAATTGCATAGTGAGCAGAACGTTCTTCATACCCTAGCATTGAAAACGTTACTGTTGTGTATGTAATGTAAAGTTTTTAAAACTGTAGCATTGAAAACGTTACCATTGTGTATGCAATGTAACTTTCTTACAATGGTAGCATTGAAAACGTTATAATTGTATTGTAAGCATTACAACATTACCATTGCATAGTGGAATATTCTAAAAATGTTAGCATAAAAATGTATCTTCTGGGGATTTAAATTGGGGTGAGCCGATCCGATATGCAGTATCGATATTAGTCCGATATTGGCAAAAATGGCCAGATCGAATATTGTAGAAGGGAGTACCCCAGCTAACAATTTTACGTTATAAAAACGTTCCCGGAACGTCTTACGAAAGTTTGGAAAAGTTTTTTTTACGTTCTTACAACGTTAAAAGCGTCCAGTTTTTTAGACGTGGTATTATAAGAACGTTATTAAAAACGTTTTTAGAAAGGTTCAGTCTGTTGTTATATTAATGGTCTAATAACGTTTTTAAAACGTTATGTAAACGTTCCATTCACCATTATATTCATGTTCTCAGAACGTTTTTCTAACGTTCGTAATAGGTTATAAAAACATTGTTTAAACGTTCTTAGACAGTAAAAGCGTCCTGTTTTTAGACGTAGTATTAATGTTATTGTTTGGTTACAAGAACGTTTTTAAAAATGTTTCTAGAATGGTTCGGTTTGTTGTTATATTACTGTTCTAAGAACGTGTTTCAAAACGTTATTAAAACATTCCATTCACCATGATATTACTGTTCTAAGGACTTTTTTAAAACCGTTCTTGAAACCTTCAATTTGTCATTATATTAACGTTTTAAGAACGTTTTTCTAACGTTTGTAACTGGTTAGGTTTATGTATCAACAAATACTCAAGGTTATGGTATCGACATCGGTATCAGACATGGAAAAAGTTGTATCGGCCCAGTCCTAGATTTAAAGAAATTTAAGTAAATGTAAGTATGAGAAAAATAAAAATGCCTAGTCCTGGATTAATATCCTAATGCTTTTTGGCATAAATCAAAATCTAAAATTTTGAGCTACAAAATGAATTGTTGGCTATTGCTACAAATTTACCTGTGGTACTTATGACTGGTTTTTGTGATTCAGTCACATTTTATTTTAATCTAATTGATTATTTCAATGATCCAGTCTTGACTCAACTGTGGGGTGGGAAGGCTAATGAATAATCTTTAAGCTTTCCATTTTATAATTTCTATATTGGAATTTTAGAGACAAATATAATTGCAATAGACCAATTTCGTGTTTGCAAACAGAGATGACGTTTTTTGTGGGCGGAGCCAAACTGGTTGCAGAAAGTGACTGCTCCGCAGTAGGGTTGTGAAGTGTTTAGCATTAAACCGTGATTTTTATGGATCCGGTGTTCTGTCGAAGTCTGATTCCCCTATGTTTCCCTTTAGTGCAATGTTTCTTATAGCGTTTTAATCACGTTACGTTTATTTTTTAGATAGATAAAAAGTTTAAATGGCTTGGCTACTGATATGCATGTATGTAATGTATATGTATTGTTCTTTTTTGCAAAATCACTTATTTTTACAGTCTGAATCGCTAAAAGTACATATAAAAGCAATACTATCATGTATTATATATAATAGCGTTTATTAAATATTTCATAATTTTCCTGTTTTCTATTATTTCTTCCTTAATAAATTATAATTGTAACGTGATAAAAACGCTATAGAAACACATGGAGGGAACCAACTTCGACAGAACACCGGACATCTTCTCTACTTATTTTCTATTCTAATTATTAAAAGATTTCCAGATGATTTCCTCGCTCCATTCTGTCCGTTTAAGGGCTTATTGTAATCATAAACACCTACGTTTATCTTCAAATGATGTCTTCGACGAAGGTATTCTATAAAAATGAAAGCCATCTTTTTTGGCGTTCTTATTCTGACACTTAACAGCACAACAGGACATTTTCTAGTGAGTTATCTTGCTCTTTTCACTCGTGTCTAATTCATTTCCACTGTTTTTCTGCAACCGCATTGCGCGCGCATCTTGCAGTGACGTAACTGTGACGTCTACTCTAAATTGGTCTATAACATTTACATACAAAAACTTTGAGAATATTTAAGTGAAAGGAATGTTATTTTTTAAAATATATATAAAAAACATTGTTTATATGAGTGATGTAACGGATTTGCCAGGTTTTTCCCTCACTCACTTCACCAGATCATAATCACCCAATTACTAATCACGATCACCTGGCACACCTTATCATCTCTTTACCATTTAAGACTCTCACACACAAACACACTGTCCAGTGCTAGCTATGTTTGTATGCTGCATGGACTAATCTGACTCTATCTACCAGAGGCTTTCAGCCATTGTCGTCATTTGTGTTGGATATTTGGATACTCTGGAATACACCTGTGAATGGGTGGTGTGTTTGTGCCTGCTCTTCACCTGGACTTTCATTTTTTTTACCATTACAATTTACCACAACTTTTAATAAACTGTTTGATTTTACTCTCTGCCTCTGTTGTCTTCTGTCCCTGACAAGTGACTTGAATGTTCCTCTAAAAATGTTTTGAATAATGTTCTTATAACCAAAAAAACCTTCAGCAAAGTGTTTGTAATTTAATGCAAACGTTAGGAAAACGTTAATATAATGGGGATGAAACATTATAATGTTTTAAAGTTATTTGAACATTTTTATAACAAGACTGGAAGGTCCAAAAAATTTGTAAGAACGTTATCATAACCAAAGTTTATAAAAATGTCAAAACGTAGTTTTTAACGTTCTAAGAACGTTTAGAACATAATGTTTTTGTAACCTGTTACAAACGTTAGAAAAACGTTCTGAGAACATTAATATAATGGTAAATGGAACGTTTTAATAACGTTTTTAAAAATGTTCTAAGAACATTATTACAACAACAGATTGAACCTTTCTAAAAACGTTTAAATAACGTTCTTATAACCAAACAGTAACGTTAATACTACGTCTAAAAAACTGGACGCTTTTAATGTTCTAAGAACTTTTAAAAACAATGTTTTTATAACCTGTCACAAACGTTAGAAAACGTTTTAAGAACATTAATATAATGGTGAATAGAATGTTTTAAGAACGTTTTTAAAACGTCCTTAGAACATTAATATCATGGTGAATGGAATGTTTTAATAACGTTTTTAAACTTGTTCCTAGAACATTAATATAACAACAAACCGAACCATTCTAGAAACGTTTTTAAAAACGTTCTTGTAACCAAACAATAACGTTAATACTACGTCTAAAAAACTGGACGTTTTAAACGTTCCTAGAACGTTTCAACCGAATGTTTTTGTAACCAGTTACAAACGTTAGAAAAACGTTCCTAGAACATTAATATAATGGCAAATGGGACTTTTCAAGAACGGTTTTAAAACGTCCTTAGAACAGTAATATCATGGTGATTGGAATGTTTTACTAACGTTTTGAAACACGTTCTTAGAACATTAACATAACAACAAACCAAACCATTCTAGAAACGTTTTTAAAAACTTTCTTGTAACCAAACAATAACGTTAATACTACGTCTAAAAAACTGGACGCTTTTAACGTTCCTAGAACGTTTCAACCGAATGTTTTTGTAACCAGTTACAAACGTTAGAAAAACGTTCCTAGAACATTAATATAATGGCAAATGGGACGTTTCAAGAACGGTTTTAAAAACGTCCTTAGAACAGTAATATCATGGTGAATGGAATGTTTTAATAACATTTTGAAACACGTTCTTAGAACATTAACATAACAACAAACCGAACCATTCTAGAAACGTTTTTAAAAACGTTCTTGTAACCAAATAATAACGTTAATACTACGTCTAAAAAACTGGAAGTTTTTAACGTTCCTAGAACGTTTCAACCAAATGTTTTTGTAACCAGTTACAAACGTTAGAAAAACGTTCCTAGAACATTAATATAATGGCAAATGGGACGTTTCAAGAACAGTTTTAAAAACGTCCTTAGAACAGTAATATCATGGTGATTGGAATGTTTTAATAACATTTTGAAACACGTTCTTAGAACATTAACATAACAACAAACCGAACCATTCTAGAAACGTTTTTAAAAACGTTCTTGTAACCAAACAATAACGTTAATACTACGTCTAAAAAACTGGACGTTTGTACTGTGTAAGAACGTTTAAACAATGTTTTTATAACCTGTAACGAACGTTAGGAAAACGTTCTGAGAACATTAATATAATGGTGAATGGAACGTTTCAATAACGTTTTTAAAAACGTTATTAGACCATTAATATAACAACAGACTGAACCTTTCTAAAAACGTTTTTTAATAACGTTCTTATAACCACACATTAACGTTAATACCACGTCTAAAAAACTGGACGCTTTTAACTTTGTAAGAACGTTAAAAAAAAAACGTTTTCCAAACTTTCGTAAGTCGTTCCGGGAACGTTTTTATAACGTAAAATTGTTAGCTGGGATAATGGTGTACTAAGATTATTCAACATCATGATTGATTGTATTTATATTAGACATTACACTATTCAGGCATTTTGAGCAAATAAAATACCCATTAACACAACATACAGACAGTCAGAATCTTAATTAAAGGTGGGCTGCATGATCTCTGAAAGCCAATGTTGACATTTGAAATTACCTCAACAAACAAGCCCCTACCCCAATAGAATCTGAACTTTCTTTTTGATAGAACCGCCATACGCATACCCAACCCAGGCAACGATGTCGGTTAGTAGACACGCTCCTTACTGCTGATTGGCTACAAGTGTGTCTTGGTACTCGGCCCGACTCCCTTTTCCAAAGTGTTTTTCAAAAATCATGCACCCCACCTTTAAAAAGTAAGAATATTTAAAGTGTACCGAGGTCAAACGATTGCGGGAATGACGTAAAAGTGATCATAGTCTGCTATAAATCTCAGATCTGTCGTACACTGTTTTAAAAACAACTTTAGCCAGAAGAAGCGATACGTCATCTTTGTTTGTGAAATAGCATTGGCTCTCAGGACTGATTGCATCTTTAGGTCAGCTTGGAACATGAAATGCTATTTGCTCTCACCACTGATTGCATGTCTGTATTTTACTTGCGTGTTTTGTGTTTTATATGATTAAGAAGTGCTTGGGTTTAGGGTTAAGACTCCAAAATATATTTTAAACCCTAAATGTTTACGAAATCATTTCTACTTTTACAAATTATTACAGAAAATTAAATGCGTCTTGATCTGATGCATAAAGCACACAACTTTAAAACATAACCACATGTCGTAATACTGTGAGGGCGTTTACTGTGTGGGCACACCGCCAGCGAATTGGTCACTGTGTGTCAATAGTCTCTTTCTATGAGGTTGTTAGAAGTGATTCCTAATTGTCACTCCTCATTTGCATAAAGTTGAACTGTTCTTAAAATCCACGAGATTGGCCCTGTCCCAAATGGCGCACTTCATGTGGACTTTCGGTCTCGTGGCCTTAAATTGCGCATGCTCGCTCAGTCTACGAGTCCGTAGTGTGTCCCATTTGTCATTTTTACGCTTTGAAGTGTGCTCATCAGCGCCTCCTTTGCCCCCTTGATGCAGTCTTCAGCGGAGCCCGCACTGCAGCAGGCTTCGGGCACTTTACCAACCCAGAAGTCCTTGCGAAAGAGCAATCAGAGCAATCAGACCAATCATACGACGAAAGGGACAAGGGACAACACTAACGGGCAACTTCTCTACCTATTTCTAAATGTGACTCTGGTGCACCCACATGGACTCACATCAAGGGTCCCTAAAGTCTGGGCTACATGATGTCATCAAAGTGTGGACTCTGAGGAGGACCACAAGTCTGGAATGTGCCATTTGGGACAGGGCCTTAGTGTTGCTGCATCACTGCTAGTCGCTGATGCATGCAGCTTTATCCTTATAATGTACCTGTAGGTCGTCATATGCTTGCATGCACAAATTACCTATGAGGTTATCTTTTTTGGAAGACAGTCTCTATATAAAACATTGACGCATTGGATTAATACTCAGGGATTCAAATCTACAACCTTTTGGAGTAGTATAAACAGTTTAAACACCCTAAGTATAAACAATTATTTCATAATTTCCTTCCCCTGTCATGCCAGGTATATAAAACTTTTTTACTTCAGTTGAACAAATAAGCTTAAAATATTGTTTTCTCTCACAAACATCATTTGGCTTCAGAAGCCATTTATTAACCCAATGGAATCTTTGGATTACTTTAATGATGGATGTGCATTTTGGATCTTTAACATTTTGATCACCATATTAACTTAAAAGCATTTTATTATAAAATATGTGTTTGTTTTTAGCTTAAGAAAGAAAGAGATATAGATCTGGGATGGCATGAGGGTGAGTAAATTATGAGAGAAGATTCATATTGGCAAACAATTCCTTTAAGTTACACTACCCACTCAATACACATTTAAATTGGAAAATGTGTTTATTGCTTCATTATTTTGTTTTATCAAAAGGTAATTAATTTAAATTAATTGGTTAATGCACTGCCAATTTATTAGTTCTCCCTAGCACAAAGAGAATTAATAGTATTTAGCAATATTTGTTATATTAAGCAGAAGCCGTCTTTTAGAGAGGTTTTGTTCTGTGCTATGGACCTTTAAATGTGCAAAAATAACTACGAGGACATTTATTTAAATCACACCTGACAGTTTTTATAAGTGACACTTACGTACCGGTCTCCACATATAAACAATAAGCATCCTCATTGCTACAATAACATGTCACAAGCTTAATGTTCTATTCACAGTGAGTGCCCATGTGGGCACTTGTAATGCCCTTCATTTGTGGCATAATAAAATGGAAACTTCTGGTACTTTTGTTTTTAAGCCAACAGACTCAACCTCCCACATGCATAACAAACAGATCAAAAAGACAAAGCTATGAGGAAGAAAAGAGAAAAACAAATAAGAAAAAAAAAATCCATCTGTCCTGATTTACATTAGTTTTTTTACAGGCTGCAAAGGTGCCTTTAACAACTTTTAAAGGTGACACATCTTGAAAGTTCTGCAAACCTAATGAATGTTATGTTTATGTGTTGTGTGTGTGTGTTACGGAAAGAGAAGGGAATTAAAGCAACCAGATAATATGAAATTCAGCATACATCTGTAAGACAATAGGAAGCATAACCAATCAGAGAACAGCATGCATGCTGAATGAATTTGGTAAATAAATGAAAAGTCAAAGGCACCAGCTGCACACATGCTGATGAAGGGCAAAAGTTCAAGTGAACATCTGAACTCGCAGGTTGTTTTATGAAGAAGAATTCTGACGGGTCAGACATAATTTTTCGTGAGTTCTGACATTTGTGCTCCTGGAGGGCTAAAAATGTTTCCAATTAACATTTTCTCTGAATGGTGACCCCCAAGTCCTTGAGAGTCTTAACATACTTAAAAGGTAAGAAAATGGTTCCTCTATATAGCATTGCTGCCGAAAAAAAAACCTCTCTCAAGCACTTTTATTTTTAAAAGTGCGTTTTCAAAGTGGATAAAATTAGCAAGACGTGAGAACAAGACTGCATTTTCATTTTTCTTTAAGATAAAATGTTTACTGATGGCCAGTGCCGGCCTGAGCCTCTTGGGGGCCCTAAGCAGAATGTGTTTGGGGGCCCCCCTCCCACCACGCGGACACAAATGTCACGCTCTAATGTTATATTGTAAATGAATAATAATTTAAATAATGAAAAAAATCTATACTTAAATAAAATACTTTATTCTTCAATGTGTCATTTTATATTAACAGGCTATGGAATGTTAACATTGGCCAACAAGAAAAACCTCATCTGCTGCATCATCAGCTGTGGAGACACTGACACTTGATGAAACATCAGGGGCGGGTGGAGTTGGTTGTGCTCCAAAGTACTTCAACAGTGTTCCTGAAAAAAATAGCATTGGATAAGTGCATAGTTGATCGAGCAGAATGAGTTTATTTTGCTTATTTTTCATTACTTACACAACAAGCAATAAATAAATAAATATATGATAGCACTGTTACATCACTACACACCATATAAATAAGATTGAAGTCCATTTTCATCACAGAAATCTCCCTACCCAACATGGTATTGGTATATATTCTCATAAAGTCCAATACCATCTCTTACCAAAGATCTTAGACAGAGAGCGCATGTGCTTTGCCTATGAAGCTGGAACGTTACCGATGTTGGAACGTTCACTTCAACACATACAGCAATGCTAGCTAGGGGTGTGATATATCACAAAACTCACGGTTCGGATCACATTATGGTTTTTGAGGCACAGATCTGATCATTTTTCGGATTAGCAGAATAAGGGGTTGGAAAAACTAATAAAAAAATGAAGAAATTACTTACAAACATTTATAAAAAGAACAAAGTTGCACATTAAGTAAGGGCTAAAATTAGCATTAGGAACAGAAATCAAATCAAATGAATCATAACACTTTATTGTATGAATTAAATATAATTATTCTTTTTTAGAGCTACAGAAGTGATTTTCTCTTTGTCTTGGAAGGTTTGATTAACATTAATGACACAGACTTAAGTAGGTTAATTAAGGATACTGTCTCTTTAAGAGAAGCACGGACCTGGTTTCTGCCTAATCTATACATAAACCGTCTAAAGACATAAACAACTGTTTTTATTGGAAAAGAGTACTGTGGAGATCATTTTGTTTGTATGTGCCCTGTCAAGAACAGAAAGATTTTATGTGTGCCCTACTAAGTGCACTTATACGCGGCGGGCTCACACAGACGGAAATACAGACGGCGGAGCATAAAAACGTTATGTTCTTTTCAGTGCTCTATTCCTCAAATATATGTTAATGGACTACAGTATGACACAAAATAGCGTAACTCTCTCTAAAGTTTAAACATCAAGTGTTAGTGTTCTGATCTCTGAAGGGAGCTGGGCTGGACAATTTAAACCGCATGGGCTTGCAGAATACTGCTCACTTTAGCGCCTTTTTGCGGGATAAAATGTTTAAAATCACTTGAAATGTTAACTTTTGCAAGCCTTTGAAACACGTGCAAATGATAAACTTTCACTATTTAAGAGCATGCGAGCCGAACTGTGGGTCGATCACGGTCACGGATTAACGTCGATCTGTCACACCACTAACACAAATTAAACATACTGTATATAATCATGCAAACATACCTTTATCTTGCTCTTTTTTCTCATCCTCGGTCCTTTTCTTTGTTCTCTTTTCGGCCCCAGAGGGATATATCCTTTTTTTTTTGACATGTCAAATGGCTCATCATTGTTTACAGTGAGTGACGACGTTGTGCACTTGCGCGCAGGTGGCGCAGGTGTCTATGTTGCGCCTGACTAAAACGCTAGCACTGCAGACACATAGTTGTCTGCAAATCAAAATTTTCTTGTCTTTAATTATTCATTTATAAATTTGTATTCATTCATTCATCCATTTATATTACCTGTTTAAGTTATTTAATTGTATAAAAAATAAAAATAAAAAAAACGATTGGGGCGGGGGCCCCCTGGTGGCCAGCGGGGCCCTAAGCAACCGCTTGGTTCGCTTATGCCTCGGGCCGGCCCTGCTGATGGCCTACAACATCACTTGGCACTACTCTACACAGGCCTCACAGTATGCCACGATATCTCACGATGGGCAACTGCTGGTTGTGAATCTGTGAATGACTGATCAAGACACTGAAAATAAATCGAAGCAGCAAAGTGTGAAGTGAGAAAAAATGTAAATAAGACAACATATTTATCCCAGCAAAATAACTAGAAACAGACTTCCAAACATTTTACTCTTCAGTAAGAAAAGTGACACTGTGGGTCATCATCACATCTTGGTAACGTCTTTTACGCTCATATGCCTAAAAAATAAAGGTTCCCCAGTACAGTTTTGTGCTGGCGAAATGGACCGATAGACGAGTCCTGCTGGTTTGCTTCATTTTATACAGAAACCCATCAGGCATGACAGGGGCACCTGCGAGCAGAAGAAAAAGGACCCCTGTGAGTTTAATCACCTCTAATACAAGATTATCCAGGTGCCAGAGGACATAATCTTCCCTAAAATACATCACCTGTCAACAGTTTCCACAGAACATGATCACCCCCTTGCACAAAACATCAGCTCTTAATCGTCAT
Source organism: Paramisgurnus dabryanus (assembly GCF_030506205.2). Taxonomy (NCBI): domain Eukaryota; kingdom Metazoa; phylum Chordata; class Actinopteri; order Cypriniformes; family Cobitidae; genus Paramisgurnus; species Paramisgurnus dabryanus. The sequence goes on from NC_133352.1 coordinate 26,252,189, forward strand.
TGAAGTCATTCAGGCGGAAAATCACAAAGAACATGTCCACTGTGTTATTTCTTTTCTGGAAAACTGTCAGACTGTCCTTAAAATTGAGGGGGATAAATGAAATCTTTAATGTGAATAAAATCCAGTGTATTAGGAACCTGCTGAATTATCAGTAGGGGTGTGCGGGGCAAAAACTAACACAGGGTTAGTTAAAACACAGACCGTTTACATTGTTTCCGGTATTTTTTTCACGCTGCCAAAAGACGATCTCCCGCAAATTATTGGAAATGTTGAATGTTTTCCAGAAAGTTATTGATGAACTAGTGTTTTGGGGCCATGTAGGTAAATTTTTTCCATCATATGTTTTTTCGGTTTCTAAGTTGGGTGTGTAAGATACTAAATACAATGCTATATCATATTAATCAGTGTCTTGTTGACTAAAACATAGCATCGTTTTGAAATATGTCTGCAGGTCTTAGCAACTTTTTGGTGGGCTTGAAAATATTTTGACCCAGCGGGGTTAATTGTAACGCTGTGTTACAACTAACCCCACAGCACATACAATATGAAAACCAATAACGTTAGCGTAATTCTTGCCGTTGTTTTAAATAGGCTACACACAAATGATTGCTGGCTGCCAACAAAATAAATGTGCATGTCTTATCAAAAAACGTGTGTCAATTTAATTTTTGTTCATATCTTCAAGTAGAGGTAGCTGCAGGCTGGAGCAATGGGCGTGGCAAGAGGTCGGAAAGAAATGGGGCGTGCCACGAGGAATGGGGCGTGCCGTAAGGTCTTTTCAATTGGACGTGAAAAGCTTCCTGATCCGCATAAAAGCGAGCCATAAACTTAATCACTATATATTATGTTGCTTGTTGATGTATTAATATAAACAATTTTATCGTAACACATAGAGCAACACTCACACGCTGTTTGCTGATTCACTCACTTCTTTTACTGCTTTATTCAGTACAGAACTCACTCTAATATAGAACACTGTTGCCCCCTCATGGCAACTCTTCATATAGCACAACATTTAGCTGCATATATAACACTATACAAAATACATTTCTTTCACTGTTAAAATAAAAATAATGATATTGAGAATTCATTCAAAAGTACGTTACCTTCGACACCTTCTGTATGGCGCGGGTTACATGACGTCATCACCACCGCAACATTTTCAGGATCAATCATTAAAAACATTCGTAATGTTTGTGATAAATGCACTTTTTGTAAAACATCACTTAAAGATATTAAACATTTATTTTTGTATTGCCCTTTTTCTATTTCACTTTGGACTGACTTCAAAATAGATATTCCCTTAAATAGAAATTCCCAGTATTAGAATTTAGAACCTAATGACATTTTACTTTGTTTCCAAAGCCCATATTTTTCTGGAAAAAAATTATATAATTAAATTATTTTGTTGACTTTTTATATGCATAATACACAAATAAAAGAAACCCTCCTATATTACCTTTTATAAGACCTCGCAGTATACTTTGAAACCCGTTCAACCATGAGATCACAAAACAAAAAGTTTTTGAAAATATCTATAACTACTTTGATGCATAAACTTTTATTTTTGTATTCATTTGTATTTTTCATTTTATACTTGTTATTCTCCGATTTACACATTTAGAGCTGTATTTACAATGCTTTGTATTCATCGTTTTTATTGCACTATACTTGAAATGTCTGTATTTGAACTAAATAATAAAATAAAAAATCATTAAAAAACAAATTATTATTTTAAAGATAAAAATGTCTCTAAAAGTAATGTTATTTTTATAAAAATGGTACAGCAAATGTTTTGGCTGTATAAAGGCATATAATATATATATCACCATATAATTATTAAATGAAGTAAAAGTAAAAACGGTTTAATAAACTTCTTTTTAGTGACATTAATCAATTAAGCAAAACAAACACCATTTTATCCAAAAAACATTTATTCAGTCATTTTTACAATAATTTTTTTGAAACGTCAATTGAAGTTGTCATCAAAAGCTTGTGTTCTTGTGTTCAAAACTCATTCCTTCGAACAGAAGCCATCAAACTCTCTATCTAAATAGAACGCACAGTGACCCCCCTTCATGGCGAACCGCGCGAAGTCTGTGGCTTTGCAAATGGCTTTGTATCTTGCGATATTCACAATAGGTCTAACAACACTGAGAGCACAGAACGGACATCGACATAAATCGCCGACTCGGATGTCTTCGAAGCAAATGCTGTCATTAATTTTTCTCACTGTAACATGTATCTGTCAACAACAATTAAATAATCCCCGAAGCTGAAAAGACGTCAAGCAAAGAGACCATCAAATTATATCGCAGATGTATTATATCCATCTTCTTCTTTCCATCAAAAGAAAATTACGATATCTTTTTTGCTAAAGGAAATGACGTATAACTATGGTTACGGCTGATTGGCCAACGCAGTTGCCAGGAGGAAGCTCATTTGACCAATGAGAAACCTCTTACCACGCCCCTACCTCCTGCCACGCCCCTACCTCTTGCCACGCCCATTGCTCCAGGCTGCAGCTACCCCTGTCTCCATATCTTTAATATTGATTGAATAAGGTCAGGTCAAAGATTGAAATCATAATGAAATGAATGGCTAAAATCAGACTTTGCTGCTCATTTTCTTAGAATTTGATTTTTGAAACTGTAGTATGGTTATTACAGACTGGGTCACATATATATAAAAAAATGTTTGTTATAATTGTGCTGCTTTTTCTCACATATTTAGACATTTTTATCCATTTATAATTGAACTATTGTTAGAAAAGGGCTGGATGAATGAATACAGTGTGGATACCAGTCTATTATAGACAGATATATAAACAAACAATATCCACTTCAAGTATATAGACAAAATAGTATTGAAATATTTGCATGCAAACTTAATTTTTGCAAGTGTTACAACTAACCTCATGCCTGTTACAATTAAAGACACACTATGCAGTTATTTTACCTTAATATAACAGCTTCAAAGTCATTTCGATGGTAAACGAAGTCATAGTATGGCGAATCATCCTCCTGTTGAAGCTCGGGAAGGACGCCGCTACCAAAACCAGCAATGCAAGCTTGAGAGAACCGCCCCTGACAAATCTCGCGAGAATCACGACTTGCTTTACGGCAAGGACGTCACACACGTTAGGCTTGTTCGACTTCGTGCAGCGCTGCAAGAACCGGCAGTCGGATGACGTAAAAGTACCGCGAGAATGATCCAAGACGGCACTTTGACGTCATCCGGCTGTCGGTTCCTGCAGCGCTGCATGAAGTCAAACAAGCCTGTAACAACAACTGCATGCGCGCATTTGAGACGTGATGCTCGATGAGGGAAACAGCTAAGAAAACCCGTTCGGAAGAGAGTAGAAAGCGAAAAAGAGAATCTGACCGAGTTAGGAACCGGACAAGAGTCCCACTCGGTCAGGTTTTTACTCGTTGGCGTGAGCTAATAGACAGCCCTGCAAAAGGGATGCTGATCTGGCGATCTTGTTGATGGACAAGTTAGTAAATCTCTTATTTGTAAATTTGTTTGCGGTCTATGTTGTATGTGGTTGCGCTTGCTTGTAGTGTGTATTTTTTTACTAAGCTGTTCATTCATCCAGTGTTGATAATTAGACCAGTAAAATAACTTCAACAAGGGTCTAGCTAGCTTACGATCATAAGAGCATTTAGCAGACTTGCTAACAAACACTCGTTTCTCTTACATGTTTTTTTTTGCCATCTAAACTCAAGTGTTGTGTTGTGATGTGTACGTAGTCATTTGTCTAATTTCGATTTCTTATGGCCAACGAATAACGGCCAATGTTATGAAATAATGCAACGTATACAATTAACTTTGTCAATGCATTTTGTAATGTTTACATTACAATTAAAAAACAAATGAAATTATACAGTAGACATAACGTTAGACTATAGACTGTTTACTTGTGATTAAGCTGCAATCTTGTAAAAACGTAATAAGCCAGCAAACGCGGTAGGCTACTTTTATTATTATATGCCTACTCTACACTTGGCATAAACTTCATATTATCCTATTACCATCATCTGTAGTTTAGTAGACATGCAGTAGCCTAATATTTGTATGAAATTGTGAAACATTCCCTGGTCATTATCTTCGGAGTCCATCTCACGCCCAACACTATCCTTACAGGTACGTACAGAGTGGGCGTGTGAAATTACTACAGTTGCAAGTTTTCCCCAGTGACTCTAGGGGTCGCTGTTTGACAAAAACATCAAACTGCATGGAATGCCTTTAACTCCACCGATGGGGTAAGTTGCAATGTTTGCACTTCTGTCACATTTGATGTTAATGTCCAAGAATAGTAAGTACTAGAAACAAACTTCAAATGTTCATTTGTAGCAGAGATGTGTGTGTTGCTTGTGTAAAAATATAATTAAACAAACTCAAATATTTTTCGAATGATTGAGCCAAAACCAAAAAAGCGTTGTGCCCCGCTCTCCCCTACTACAAAACACAGTAAAAATATTTAACGTATTACAGTAAATGTCATTATGTGTCTATGCATATCTGATTTGCAAATTTCCCAACGCAAACAGCAATTTAAACTGAATGTTTAGGTGCTAAAAGTACTGTAGATGTCACTGAAAAGACCAACCAAGAAAATACTAGGAATCTTTCGACACAAACCCATTTTTTTCCAAAAACACAGCAAACGATTGCTCACACAGATACTTTGTTTGCAATGCTTTAACAATAGAAAATTGTTAGCTTGAGAATTGAAGGCAGGAATGACTGAACCTGGTTTTTATTTAATTCAATAGCTGATCGGCCTCCACTGCCTGAACCACTGGGGATAGCTTCAAACGCTCCGACCCACTGTCTTTATCAACGTCTTTCCCTTGTGCTTCATAAATACACATTGCATCAGTATGGCATCAGAATCTCTTCCTTTTGGCTCTCTGTATTCAGGTCTGATCTCTCCTTCACTCCTCTGACCCTTCTCCCACTCTCTTGTGCTCTTTGTGAACAAAGAGTGCCGGCTCATTACCGAGAAGAGCAGAAAGATGGGAGGTGTCAGACCTTGGTTCTTTATCCATGAGACTACAGACGGATAAATCAAAGCACCGCGCTGCTCACATACTGAAATAACAGCCATCTTTACACTGTTTTGCGAGGTGGATAAAAAGGAGAAGAGGGACCCTCGGCCGAATGGAGAGGTGTCGAGGCGAGAAATCTGAGATTTCGAAATTCTCAGAGTGCTTGCTTTTCGTGTGTAAAAGTATGCCGTTCACTTCTGCCCGACTGCGTATTTGTGTGTGCCATCTTTTAACATTTCCATTTATCTTAATGCCGCTTGCACAGCTGGCTCGGGAACATCTTGCCATCTTTGTTCATGGGACCACAAAACTCACAGAGCCAATTATACCTTGCCTGTAAATGCCATGTGACTAATCGCTCTGGTGCCGCAAGAAAATAATTATCATTTTGTCTTTCTATTTATCTTTCTTATTCTGTATTATTTACTCATGACATTACAAACCCAAGTGACATTTATTATGGAACACAAAATGAGAAAATATAAAGCATTTTTTTAATGCAAATCCAATGGATTTAAAGGCTGACATTAGCAAGATTAACAACTATTTAGAAGCACCAAAAAAGTGCTATAAAACCATAAAAGTAAACAATTTCTTTTGTCCACATTTATTGTAAAAACATGAACATGGCAATGCTGATCATTTTGACCGGCGTTGCCTACCTCTGTGCCAAGCCATTCACTAATGACTATCATGATTTGTCAAAATAAAATAAAATAAACAATGGCAATCAAAAAAGTGCCTTTAACATGTTTTCTTAATGGGGACTTTTTATCAGGCCCTTTATTTAGGTTCAGTAATTTCACTTTCAGTCATTAAAATGCCTTGTTTTTACAAATTTCACATTTAATTAATTGGCATTTAACAAATTTGATTGTCTTTGGGGCGGTTCACAATTCCAGCCTTTTGTTTATTTTCTTGCATCTTTTGTGCACACAAATACATTATTTTGAATATAGACATGAGGCAATGTGCAACTACTTTTCTAAATGCCTCTTTGGAAATTGTGTTGGAATAAAGAGGAAAGTGGCGTGGTCACACTTTCAGCGTGGTTTACGATGTGAAATCTGAACGGCCCCTTCGGCTGCAAAACTCTCTAAGTACAGGCAAAAATGTCCACTGCAGTCTTTCTTTGCTGCAGAGGCGGCTGGTCTATTATGGGCACTTGGGTGCCGCCCCTACTACAAAGTAAAAAAAAGTTGTATGTTTTAAGTTGTACGTGTTTTACACACTAGAAGGAGAGAGAGAGTGGTGGTTTTTTTTGTCTGCCATCTTTATCGTGTGCCGCATATTATCATAAATGTGTAGTTTTATGCTCAGGCGCAGAGAAAGGGCGGTATCTAACCAATGGAGCTTTGATATGCTATTAAAACGTCACTAAATATGATCAATTCAACCAATCAGTGACGCGCAGTCATAGGCGCTTTGCCTCTGTGCACATCGGAGAATAACATGGAGTTTTAATCTACTTGGTGGGGTGGGTGGAGCCAGTCTTTCTTGACAAGTTGATAATGGCGGTGCCGGTGGTACACGAGAAAGAGACGGTGCAATCTCTTTCTTTAAAATCTTTTTAAAACAAACATATTTTAACTTGTATGCTCATCTTGTAAGTTCAAGTTGCGCGGGTGTGCATGCGTGTGCGCGTGTGTGTGTGAATGATTACCTTGATACTCGTTACTGATAATAAACCCATATTATACACAAATTCCCAGATCCATAAATAAATGTATTTCATGCTTTAACATTTGACTTCAACAGTAACATTTTCAGTAATGATTATTCATCACCTGATAAATGGCTATTTACTGTCCTGCATTACTACAGTAAAAGTTTGATTTTAAAGTTTGTTTGCGCCCCACACAAACCAGTATTTCTGAGTGGCCTGAGGCTGGGATTAATCAGATTTGAAGCAAAAGTATTAAATGAACATATATTAAACAGTTTAGCGGCTTTTGCATCTGAGCTTCTCAAATTATAAGCATATTATCTAAGAAAAACTAATGTTTGAAACATATAGAAATCTCATCTGAAATCCTTAAAATGTCACCTCCTAAAGGAGCAACTAATGATGTGTGCTTCAAACAAGTTTCTAAAGTCCAATTCCCTTTCCCTAGGCTCCATGACACATTCTGAATGGATTGCTCAACAGAGTTCAATAGGCAGATAAAACGGCAACTGTCAGGCGTCAGAAATGACAAGACCCTCGCATGTGATACAGAGATTGACTTTGTTATTTAATGAGTCCCCTGTAGGTCTTCATATCACTCTTTTAAGTCCTGATTACCGATCAAGATTATAAACATTGACAGAAGATCTTGGTACTCCACAACGAGCTGCAATAACCAGAACAGGCTCTATAATAGATGAAGATGAGAGGTGTCAGTCAAACGCAGTCTGCAGTCTCTCTTCCACCCCCCACCCTTCCCCGCACTTCATCCACATCCCATAATAAAATATTCAGAGCTGAAAGTGTTGGTGGATTCAATTATGTGTACTTAGCCGCTGTTTATTTGGTGGAGAACACAATTAAACATAGCAGCACTTCAGAACCTATTAGTGTACCTCGACCCATGGTCAACTTTCATTTAAAACTCCTGCATCCTTTATCCAGAGAGACAACACCGGGGTAATGGAATTTTAAATCTGCCTTGGAGATGATTGGAGAAAAAAGATGAAGGTTTGCCCCACTTCGCTGTTCGTGAGGTATTAAGCAAAGCATGTGATCCGTTTTTCTCAAGTCTAGTCTCTTTATACAGCACAGAAACAGGTTTTATTGTGTTACGTTTCAGCCAAGATTGTTATGAGAATTGCCTCTCATCAAGAAAACATTTGGAAAATGAATTTTCACAAGTTTGCATGGACATCTGGACCAGCAGCAGGCCAAGTGCATTCATCTTTAAATATTTGAATACACATTACAGCAAATCTTTCAGACGATGGTTCATTTGTGGTGCCAATTCAATTACACATCTAGCCTTTGTTCTCATTGTGGGCTCTCAGTTGATCGCCATCTCTGAATAAACTACATACACTCAAAAAAAAAAAAATATTCATTGGATTAACTCAATAAAATTGTGGGCAGGATTTCCATCCAATATGAATGTATACCCTTAACTCATAAAAAACTGCTTTAAACAATAAAAATATATTGAGTTAGTCCAACTCAATTAGTTGCCTCAACTCAATTTAGTGTAGTCTGAATAACTTGATTTATTGTAGTTTGAATAACTCAATGTAGTGTAGTCTGAATAACTCAATTCTGTAATTGTGAATAAAACGTTTTTATATCATACTAATTAGCATAAGCACATGTTAGCATGCTAATAATAATAACAACACATGATACTTTGGATGAGCATGTGAGAAGAGAATGATCTCCAAACACAGTTAGTGCTCTTTGAGAGAAATACGTCACATCCACAACTTAACCACAAACGCCACTCTTCTGCACGATGGTAACCAAACAATTTGAAAAAATATAACACAAACGCTTCTAAATCAATAAGCTAAACGGACATTAAACACTATTAAGTCTTTATCTTTACCTAAAAATGCATAAAATAACACTAAATAAAAAAAATACTCTCCAAAAGCAGTTGCATGCAAAGCATGCTGGGGAAATTCTTTTTTCAAAACTCAAACTAATTGTGTTAACACAATTAAAAAGAACTCAATAAATTATAGTACATATTCATTTTGTGTTAGACTAATTAAATATACTTATTGCTCTTAATGAGGTATTTTAAATTAATTGAACACAATTTTAATGTGTCATTTCTAAGAAGGGCTTAAATAATTTTTTTGAGTGTATGCATGTACACATACAAGATATAACAAAAATACAGATTTCCTGTACCTCAGATAGTAAAGCATTGTATTAGCAGTGCAAAAGTTGTGGTTTTGATTCCCCACAACCAACAAACTGATAAAATCTTAGACTTTGAATACACCATAAATTGCATAAATGAAGATATAGCTATACAACATACACAGAAGCGTGCCAAAGTTTAAAAGCATTACTTGTGTAAGTCAAACGGTTGTCAGGGGAAACAGGAAGTTGTCACCTCCCCACCGCCATCAACGCCAAAGCCTGCTGTCCACGAAATCCCATCAATATATTCGTAGCGAGAGCCGAGCTCCCTAATGTTCAGAGTCACAGGCCCTTCAGACCCACAGATTTAATTGTGATTTACACCATTGCACTCTGCAAATTGTTATGTCCGAGACGCCTGAGCCTTTAAGCCACGTCGATTATATTTCTCTGGCTAAAGGCTGTCAATCTACCCTACTGTTTACCTGCAAGGCTGATTAGCAAATGCGCCACCAAAGCCCATACGAGGAAAACCCTCAAATCAATTTCCTTCCAGACGTCCAATTCTCAAAGCCTCTGTCCCTCACAAACTGGCGAAGCGTATATGCTTGCGTGAGCATGTGATTGTTTAAGACCTTTTGCGTACCCTTGTCTTCTACTCTTGACCTCCAACCCCTTGTTCCTCCCTTCGGACCAGGCAATAACGTGATCGCTGTCATTCGAAACCGCTTTGAGGGTGACTCGTGTGACCCCTCACGTGTCCTGCCCAACAGCTTTATGACTCATAAAGCCAACTCATTTTTCAGCTTTAAATTGCAATCAGACCATCAAAGCGAATTTTCTATCACCTGTAATGGAAAAGGTACGTACATTTATATGAAATATCGGAGGACAATTTGCAAAGGAAAAGTCTTGCCTTTCGAGTGGCTTCAATTTAGAGGTTAATCAATAAGATTCTCATATCAGAGTAAATAAACCAAGGCTAAATCAATAAGACTCTCATATCTGCCATCAGTTGTTTGTCAAAAGCAGAACAGCAGTGGTCTTAGCAAGCGTAATATTGTAGTTTGTGCAGAGCTAGACTATGTTTGGTGGCAAGCTGTTCCTTTTTGTGATGTAAACATCTTTGGCAGGCTGCTCTGGATGTTACATGCATTATTTTCAAAATGAGCAAAGTCTTCGGTGGCAGTAATTGTGTCTGTCGCCCTAAAACCAGCTAACGCAGTTTAGTAAGGTGGGGTCTGGGCCTTCAGGGTTGCAGAATGGTCAAGCGTGTTCGATCGGCTGAAACATTTGTTGATTATTACGCTAGTCTCCGCTGCCAGAATCCCACACATGTTGTGTGCTGCTGTGATGAACTGGATGCAGGGAGTGGGGCATCTGTGGCATTTGGCACAAGGTGAGCACTGATGTAACTCCATCAGTAGGACACAGTTCTCTGGACAGAGCAATAGATAGATAGATAATCTATTTGTCTATCTATTCATCACTCCATCCATTAACCATGTCATTGTAATGGATCATTGGTCAGTTTGGGTTTCCTATAGACTTCTTCCCTTTTGTTTCCAGTTTCCTTACTCTGTTAAACCATGTGCTCTCCTCTTCCACAGTATTTTATTCTGTTATCTTTTAGTCACTCAATCCAGGCATTTTCCAAAGCCACACAATAACAAAACGAAAATCCCCTATAATCATACATATAGGACCTGGTATATTGTATTCTATACTTGAGATCCCTTTCCAGGGCATTGTTTAATGTTTCTTTCTGCTTCAGTCTGGTTTATTGTGTATTGTTTTCATCCGTTGCTGCCATTCACACAATCCAGATTACACTGCCAAAGGCATTTTCGGTGTCCACACAGCCACCAACCATGAGCCATAAGCAATTTCAGGACTGCAACCCAGGTCTGTCTTTCCATCTGTGCAACTGTGTACCCCCTCACCTAGCTGTCTGTCTTTCCAGAAACGCAGCGAGGTGACAGAGGAAGCCAGGACAACTTTGCACACTCGCGCACACACACAAATGCTGATGCTTTCACCATTGCTCTGTTTGTTGGAGGTGTGCAACAAAGCCCCAACACTGACTCAACCAACAGCATGATTTTGGTGGCATGTCTTTCAAATAATTATCTGGTGCCACATTTAGCACAGAAATTACCCAGTGCACCTTGCACTTATTTTGTAATCTAACGATTAGATTGAATAATGCTTGGACACATGTTAGCTGTGAAATAACTAGTATGTGCCAATGTATAGACAAGATTCCAGACCTTAAGTTGATTTCCGTGACAAAGAAAAGGCAACGCTGTGTGCATCGCAAACACTATTCACACTACTCACATTTTACCTGAATTACTGTACATTTGAATTAAATAAAGCCAAGTGCGATACTAATGAGCATCTGAATTTCTGCTGTATGAATGCCTAAAAGACAAGAGAATTGCATTATAAATATTACAGGTCACTATTCGGATTGCGTTACCTGATAAAAACAATCTTGTTTACAACAAATAAATGGCAACGGCGTAAATAAAACTGGAGACGAAACAACACTGTGTAATGCAGACTCTGATCTGTGGAAGCAGAGCTAATTTCAAATATGTCAAGCTTGAAATTACTACACAGTCTCTGCCAAAAATATGGACGTTTGTTTACAATCCATATCGGGGGGATATCTAGGTTTAGTGAGTAAATACAAGGGTTGGGATGAGGCATGCTAATTAGTACTCGAGACTTTGTGTGCCTTTGCGAATGACTTACAAGGCTTGATAAAACAACTCTAAATTGTGCAGAATTTCTAATGTGACCAACTGCAGGTCTGTAGGTGTTACCATCACAAATTTCCAACCCCACCTATCTGGAGTCTGGGAGGAGACACCAAAATTGCTTATTTTTTATGTAATTCATAAAGTATGCTTGAAGGGGAACCAGAATGGTGACTTACTGTACCAATATTTGATTTGCTCACAATACAATACATATCACAATACATTGGGTCCAACCCTGTACCACAAAATTATGTACCTATAGTCACGTTAATTTGTGAGTCTTAAGCGTGACACTGACACGGTTTTCCGCCTTTTTGCGTGAACATGTCACGCATTTCTGTTTACGTGTCACTGTCACGTATTTGTTACTCAACTGTTTGTCGCTTCGGTTTAGGGTTAAATTTGGTGTTTGCATGAGGATGTCACTTTAAGTATTGGTTTATACCTTTTTTCATTATTTATTTTTTATATTTTCAGATTTTTAAATTATTGTCGCCTGGTTAGACAATGGTAAGAAAATAGGACAAAACAATTGAGTAACAAATACTTGACAGTAACACGTAAACAGAAATGCGTGACATGTTAACGCAAAAAAGTTTAAAAAATTGTTAGTGTCACGCTTAAGACTCACAAAAAAAACGCTTATGAATAGGAACATAATTTTGTGGTACTGGGTTGTCAATGTCAATGTCAATTTTATTTATATAGCAATATTAAATTCAACCAAAGGTTGATGGATGTGCTGAACAGCAGTAAAGACAAATAAAAAATGCAATACATGAAAACATGAAACAATGTATCACTGTACGGTATAATACGTTGCATGTTACAATACATTGCAATACTTTTTTTATCAAACGTAAAAAAATCAAATGTAAAAAAATAGATCTGATTTTTTTTAAGCCAAAATTTATCCACACATTGGCTTTGAAAGCTGCAGGCGTTTTTAAATTTTCTGCCATTTTCTCAATCCCGTTAACTTCTGAGACATTGGCCGAATGGCTGTACAGACAACTGGACAGCGACAACTAGCAGCGGGTGAGGAGGTCGTTTGACACACACAGAGGGATTCAGTTTTTTTTTTAAATATTTTTTTTATCGACACCAGAGATTGAAATATCGATACACTATCTTAGGAACTTTATCACGATAGTTCCCTTTCAGTCGGTCACTACGACGTCACGTCGTGACCGACGAATTGGGAACCGCTCCGCGGGTGACCTATCTACTTCGAGAAACTATAAAAACGCCAATGAACTTGGCATGCAGGTATTTGCATAATGCCGGCGCCGCCCCGCCAGGTGCGTATATAAGCCGCAGGTGCACAATACCAAATTAGCTTTTTGCTTCGAAGCCGGCAGACATCTGCTCTCGAGAAGCGTATACTGATCTTCGTAGATCCCTGTTCTTGGAGGAAAAAGATCTCAGCTTGCTGAAGTTGGTTGGGCAAAGACACCTCAGCGGAGGCTCGCAGTGTTTTCTCCACCCTTTCTCTCTCTCTCTCTGTCTCTTTTTTTAGGACTTGAGTTGAGTGAGTGCGTTTGCCTCTCCCTGTGTGTTTCACCAGCTCGCACAAAAGAGTGATTTCTCTAAAAGAGCAGCACGTTTGAGCTTTGTGTCTTTTTAAAGACAGTCACTCATTCGTGTCACGGTCGGGTGCGTCTTTTTAAAGATGGCATTCCGCCCGTGCTCCGTTTCTGGATGCGGTGTGTTCATCGCTCCCCGGGATGGCCACGAGCGCTGTGTTTCGTGTCTGGGGCTCCAGCACGCAGAGGCAGCGTTGCGTGATAGTTCATGCTCCACTTGTGAGGGCATGACTATGGCGGATTTGCGGAGACGGGTGTCGTTTCTCCGGGAACGGCGCCCGCCTTCCAAGTCTGGTGCTGCTAAGGGCGCAGCTACCAAACTTGCGAAGGATGACCTCCGTATAACGGTGCTGGGTCGGTCTGCTGGTTCGTCCAGCAGCTCCCAGCGCCCTGATCCGTTGCCAGCGGAGGTCCCGATGGAGACAAGCGGCCCGTGTTCTACGGTGTCCTCGCGCTCTGTCGAGCCTCCACCGGACGCGATGTCCACCGTAACGTCAGAGGGGGGGTTGTCAGCCTCGGACGTCGATCCAGATCCGCTCCCGCCTTCGGGACCGGTGCTGCTTACAAAGCTTGTGGGGAGGCAGCTTCAGCCCTGCATGCCATGGCATTGCTGCAGGTTCATCAGGCTAAGGCTCTGAGGGACCTGCACGCGGGAGGTCACGACACGGCCGTCGGGCGTGCGATGTCTACCCTGGTAGTCCAGGAACGCCATCTCTGGCTGTGTCTGGCGGACATGAAGGATGCTGATAAAACCCGGCTCCTGAATGCTCCGGTTTCCCAGACCGGCCTGTTCGGCGAGACGGTCGAGGAGTTTGCCCAGCAATTCTCCGCGGCCAAGAAGCAGACTGAGGCCATAGCTCAAATCATGCCGCGTCGGAAGCGTCCTGCGCCTGCCCCGTCCACGTCGGCGCCTCAGCCTGCTCCTCGCCGAGGGCGTCCTGCGGCGGCCGCCTCCGTTCCTCCCCGGGGCTCTTCTAAGAAGCGAGGAACCGGTCGCCAGCAGCCCGCCCCGCCCGCTCAGCCCGCTCCGAAGGGTGGAAAGAGGAGATCGAAGCGGCCCTGAGACGGGCGACCTAGAGATGGAGGGGATCGCTCTTCGGGAGATGGTGAAGGCACCACTCCCCCCACCGGAGGAGGGCCGGTTGGGGAATCTTTTGTTTCATTTTTCTGTTCCGCCGACTTTTCAGTCGGCACCCACAATTCCACAAAAAGAGCGAATTCCACTTCCATCTCTAGGTCTTCAGATGAGCGCCGGAGACACGAGCGGGCTCATAACCCCCCTCGTTCTCCGACTCATCAGAGGAGTTCGAGAGCAACGCACGGGCTCATAACCCCATCGCGCTCTCTGACTTCTCAGGGGAGAGAAGACCATCACGGGCTCATAACCCATCGTCTTCCTCCCCCTTCGCCAGAGGGTGCATCGAGTGGCGTGAGGTGTCTTCAGCAGAGCCTCCCTTACTCACCCACCCAGCAGCGGACTCAGGTGAGTGTTATCATGCACAACACTGCTGTCGGTGCGGCCAATACGCACACACCGGCAATCACCTCCGTTGCGCCGCCGCGGGTACACCGATCGTGCCTTTAGTTCCTCTCGCACGGTGTCTGGGGGCGTGGGAACAGCTTCCCAGCCCGTCGCGTTGGCTTTTACGCACGATTCGTCTCGGCTACGCGATCCAATTTGCCCGGCGTCCCCCCAAATTCTCCGGCGTTCGTTTCACTGCGGTGAGAGCTGCCGATGCGCACGTCCTCCGTGCGGAGATCGCTGTCCTACTGGCGAAGGACGCGATCGAGCCGGTCCCTCCAGCCGAGATGAGGTCGGGGTTTTACAGCCCTTACTTTATTGTACCCAAGAAAACCGGCGGCTTGCGACCGATCCTGGACCTGCGTTCGCTGAACCGTGCACTTCACAGAATGCCGTTCAAGATGCTGACGCCCAAGCGCATATTTCCATGCATTCGTCCAAACGATTGGTTCGCATCCATCGACCTGAAGGACGCGTACTTCCACGTATCGATTCTCCCCCGGCACAGGCCGTTTCTCCGCTTTGCGTTCGAGGGGCGAGCATACCAGTACAAAGTCCTCCCATTCGGGCTCTCTCTGTCTCCCCGTGTATTCACCAAAGTAGTGGAAGGGGCTTTAAAACCCCTGAGAGAGAAAGGTGTGCGCATTCTCGCGTATTTAGACGATTGGCTCATAATAGCTCAAACACGTCAGACGCTGTGCGATCACAGAGATTTATCTCTAAAACACCTCGCTCGTTTGGGTCTTCGGGTCAACTGGGAAAAGAGCAAGCTTTGCCCCGTGCAGAGAATCTCTTTTCTCGGGATGGAACTGGACTCGATCGATTTGACAGCTCGTCTAACAGAAGCGCGTGTACAGTCGATTCTGACTTGCCTGAATACATTCAAGAGCAAGAGCGCGGTCCCGCTGAAACAATTTCAGAAGCTCCTGGGGCATATGGCAGCAGCCGCAGCTGTAACTCCGCTCGGACTGCTTCATATGCGACCGCTTCAGCATTGGCTTCACGATCGAGTCCCGAGGAGAGCGTGGCTGCGCGGCATTCACCGTGTTATCATTACACCTGCGTGTCGTCGCACTTTCACTCCGTGGTCAGACCGTGCGTTTCTCCGAGCCGGTGTGCCTCTGAGACAGGTCTCCAGGCATGCAATAGTATGCACAGATGCTTCGGACACGGGGTGGGTGGCCACGTACGATGGGCTTGCGGCTTCGGGGGTCTGGACGGCACCCCAGCTGCATTGGCACATAAATTGCTGAGAAATGTGGGCTGTATATCTTGCGCTCGTCCGTTTCAGCAACGAGTTACAGGGCAAAGATGTATTAGTTCGCACAGACAACACTGCGACCGTGGCGTACATCAATCGTCAAGGCGGTTTACGCTCGCGTCACCTGTCGCATCTCGCCCGTCATCTCCTCACTTGGAGTCAGAAGAATTTGAGGTCTCTTCGTGCCATTTACATCCCGGGCACGCTCAATGTAGAGGCGGATGCGCTCTCTCGGGCTGCGCGTCCCGGCGAATGGCGACTCCACCCCATTGCGGTTCAGCAGATTTGGAGACGTTTCGGCAAAGCGCAGATAGATCTGTTTGCTTCCCCAGAGACGACCCATTGTCGCCTGTTCTATTCACTAGCCGACGACTCGCTCAGCGTGGATGCATTGGCACACAGCTGGCCGCGAAACATGCGCAAATACGCGTTCCCTCCGGTGAGCCTCATTGCGCAAACCCTATGCAAAATCCGGGAGGACGAGGAGAGCGTGCTGTTGGTGGCACCGTATTGGACAACCAGGAGTTGGTTTCCAGAACTCTCTCTCCTCGCGACAGCCCCTCCTTGGAAGATTCCCCTGAGGAAGGACCTTCTTTCTCAACAAGAGGGCACATTATGGCACCCGCGCCCCGACCTGTGGATCCTCCATGTGTGGTCTCTGGACGGGGCACGGAGGATTTGAGTGATTTACCGCAAGAGGTATCTAACACTATTGCTGCAGCGGGAGCGCCGTCTACGAGACAGGCTTACGCGCTTAAATGGAACCTGTTTGTCGACTGGTGTTCTTCCCAAAGTGAAAACCCCCGAGAATGCCCGATTAGTGTTGTGCTTTTATATCTCCAGCGCCGTTTGGAGAATAGGCTGTCACCATCCACTATTAAGGTCGATATAGCTGCGATATCAGCTCACCATTCACCCATAAACGGTAGGACAGTGGGTCAGCACGACCTGGTCATTAGATTTCTTAGAGGCGCTCGAAGACTGAATCCTTCGCGTCCTCCCTCTATTCCTCCGTGGGACCTGTCCTTGGTGCTGAAATCACTCCAGGAAGCCCCGTTTGAGCCTCTGCATAGTGTGAGTGTTAAATTTCTTACTATGAAAACATAAACTATCCTTGCTTTGGCTTCTGTTAAGAGGATAGGGGATATTCATGCATTTTCGGTCGATGAATCGTGCCTTCAGTTCGGGCCGGCTGCATCCAGCGTAACACTGAGACCCCGGCCCGGCT
The DNA here is from genome assembly GCF_030506205.2 of Paramisgurnus dabryanus. Classification (NCBI taxonomy): domain Eukaryota; kingdom Metazoa; phylum Chordata; class Actinopteri; order Cypriniformes; family Cobitidae; genus Paramisgurnus; species Paramisgurnus dabryanus. The sequence continues at coordinate 26,269,419 of NC_133352.1, forward strand.
TTGTGCCCAAAGTTCCCACCACTCCTTTCAGAGATCAAGTGGTGAACCTCCAAGCGCTGCCTTTGGAGGAGGCAGACCCAGCCATGGCTTTGTTATGCCCTGTTCGTGCACTACGTGTGTATATAGACAGGACGCAAAGTTTTAGGACCTCAGATCAGCTCTTTGTTTGTTACGGTGGTCAGCAGAAAGGAAAAGCTGTCACCAAGCAGAGGATGTCCCATTGGATTGTGGATACTATAGCCCTTGCATATCAAAAGCAGAATGTGCCTTGTCCATTTAATTTACGTGCTCACTCTACACGCAGTGTGGCATCATCTTGGGCACTGGCTCGCGGTTCCTCGCTAACAGATATTTGTAGAGCTGCAGGCTGGGCGACACCTAATACGTTCACAAGATTCTATAGTGTTCGTGTCGAACCGGTTTCCACTCGGGTTCTTTCTACTAACTAGTTAAGAATGCCGAGGGTCGGCTCGTGTGTCGGCTTGGAGCCTCTATTTTGGTGCTGCACATCTGCACCAATATGGAAGGCCATCGGGGCAAAAACGTCTACAAAACTGTTTTTGCCTCTCCTCCACCGCCCTGATAGCTGGTGTTGCGGAGCATCCGCTGTCAACCTATCACTGATGTTTCTCTGTAAACCTGTGTAGGCTAGGCGTCCACATTTGTCCCCTACGTGGGGTTCATTTGTGTGTATACTCTATATACTAATCCTCCACGTTTTCCTTAGCAGAGCCTGCTCTGCATCTCTCTGCATACTATGTTTTGTTCAGAGACTTTTATGAGCAACCTATCGGTTGTTTCATATTTTTATGTCATCCATTCAACCTTCTTAGGGGATGGCTTCCGCAGTGTTCTAGCTCCGCTCAGTTTAGACGCTTCCCCAGTTCGCTGCTTCACTATCGTGGGTTAAGGAACAGGTAGTGACCGGCCTTCTGCATTTCGCCTTAGGTTCCGCCCCCTATGTGGAGGGCGGAGGGCTTTTGCAGACACTGGAAGGGTTCAGCTGCAGTGGCGTTTTGGTAGGGATACCCAATTCGTCGGTCACGACGTGACGTCGTAGTGACCGACTGAAAGGGAACGTCTCGGTTACGTATGTAACCCTCGTTCCCTGAAGGAAGGGAACGGAGACGTCACGTCCCGTCGCCACAGTTTGCTGTTCCATTGCTGTTTTCAGGCCGGGCACTGTTGCTCGGCTTCTCAGCAATAATATAGCTAATTTGGTATTGTGCACCTGCGGCTTATATACGCACCTGGCGGGGCGGCGCCGGCATTATGCAAATACCTGCATGCCAAGTTCATTGGCGTTTTTATAGTTTCTCGAAGTAGATAGGTCACCCGCGGAGCGGTTCCCAATTCGTCGGTCACGACGTGACGTCTCCGTTCCCTTCCTTCAGGGAACGAGGGTTACATACGTAACCGAGACGTTATCTGTATCTATGTTTTTGCACAGCCAAAGCCAATGCGCTCCAGAGGAAATTGTGACATGATAATATTGGGTGAGGATTGTTCTGTCACCTTTTGCCCACGATTCAAACACTGAGGTTGTCTTTTAAACTTGAATAGCTGAAATGAACTTGCAAGGAGTTAGAGATTTAACATTAAAACATGGGGTTTTGCATTTATTTCTACTAAAAGATCCTGCTAAATGTCAATGCATGCATGCATAATTTGGTTGGTACATTTTTGAATTCCTTCATGCCAGTTTTAATTAACAAACTAGGATCAAACAAGTGAACTGAGCTTTAAGATAAATTGTTTTCTATTCATTGCAATAAACTCCTAAATTCTTCTTTTTTTACTGTGCACAAGTTTAAGCAAGAAGTAATGAATTTTAATGTTCTCTGCAAAAGAGGACACACACCATCTCAGGGAGCTGAAATCACGCCAATAAAAGTCAACAGTTGTGAAATGCTCTAGATTTTGCGCAGTTTGATGAACTAATTGAATAAATGACCTACAAACATCCTTCTTTGCTGTTCTTAATTCTTCACACCCTCCTTTATAGTTCCTCAAAAGCTTTTCCTCCCTTAACCACTTGGTATTTTGCTACTTTAATCGTACACAACAAGCTCGCTGTCAGAGATGAAAGTTGCGAATGAGCCCTGTTACCCAAGACAGCGTCTCTTGTATTTGAAGGTGGTGACCCCTGTTGGCTGACAATCCGCGTGTTTGCGGATGCGCAGGCGTCCGAGTATGAAAGGGCATGGCAACTGGAGGTTTGGGTTGCCTCAATGCTCGCCTCAGCACTTTCCCGGTAAACTTCTGACTCCAACACCGTACGAGAGAAAAAAACGCCCCGAAAGCACTTCCATACCCCCTCCTCTCCACAGCTGCATTCTCTTTGAAAATCACCTCCAAAACACTGAGGGAAAAACAGAGTACGTTATCGTTCCATTTTCTTTCTTAACTCGTGTTTTCCCCCACTTTGTTCTTTTTGGTGTCAAGGACTGAAGGATTGGTGGCAGGAGCGCTGCAGGTGCCAGGGTCCCCGGGGACTTTCCTCTAAACGCCAGCCTAGACAAACAGGGGGACACGTTTCCCTGCGCAGTGCCTCGATGGGATTGGAGGATTTCTGTGGTGTTCAATCACAGCTCATTCCAGAGCGATTTTACAGTTTTTAAACCCATCCCTGAAGTAATGGGAACAAAACCCTGGGGACTATGTCAGTATGGACCCAGAGGACTTGCAGTCTTTTAACATACAGACAACAGGAGAATCGCACAATTAAAGACTTTATGTTAGTTCTAGCACAACCTCTTTTCAGTGCTAATGCAAAGCTCATTGATACCACACGGAGAACATTACACTGAGTTATTGCATCTATGGAATTCTGAAACACAGTTATACGCAGTGCCTTAAGCCATTTTATACAGAGAGTGGACGAATTTTAACATAATTCTGTTATTTGCCTCATGAACCCACAGCGTTACTTGCTCGGAGAGGAAATGCCTGGGTATTGCTCTGCAGACAATCATTCATCCAGAATATTTATTCACACAGAAGTGGCTGTGATGATTACTTGTATTTTCTACTCTAATGATGAGTGTGTTTATGTGAAGGCGCCCCACTTCTCTTCCTTTTGAGCTCACGCTGTTCCCCCTTCCTCTTTTTGTCTTCAGTGCTGCATTCCAGGGGTGTAAGTTTACCCCTGTAAATTGCAGCGTTGCTGGGGATCTGGCGTAGTGTTTTAAAGGCTGACGTGCTGAATCTTGCGTTAACCTCTTGCCAAGTGCAGAATATGAAGTATTGCACGCCTGTCATAATGTTTCAACTGACCCACCATGCCCCCGATCGACCCTTCAGCTAAAAATCATTCAAGCATGATTAAAGGTTACAATGCTTCTGCCCCTTAGTTGAAGATATAGTTTCTCTATGCACTACTGAATTCTGCCACTGATCAATCTCCATTTGACAGAATGTTGAATGATGACGGTTAAGAGTTTAGCGGTTAATTGTTAACTGCTATTTTTCTTATCATGCTTTAAATCCTAGAGTTTAGAGTTTGTCATTTTTTCAATAGTAAAACTTTCCCTTTTATCCTTTCTTAAACGTGTAGTGACAAATAAGTCACCTGTCAGTTTCCCTAAAATTTGAAGCATTTTATCCAGCCTCATACAAGAACATCCATTATATTTTACTATAATTCATTTTTAAAATACATATACGTAAATGTGGAGGATAATCTGCATAGTATGCAATCCACATATACACTCACCTAAAGGATTATTAGGAACACCATACTAATACTGTGTTTGACCCCCTTTTGCCTTCAGAACTGCCTTAATTCTACATGGCATTGATTCAACAAGGTGCTGAAAGCATTCTTAAGAAATGTTGGCCCATATTAATAGGATAGCATCTTGCAGTTGATGGAGATTTGTGGGATGCACATCCAGGGCACGAAGCTCCCGTTCCACCACATCCCAAAGATGCTCTATTGGGTTGAGATCTGGTGACTGTGGGGGCCATTTTAGTACAGTGAACTCATTATCATGTTCAAGAAACCAATTTGAAATGATTCAAGCTTTGTGACATGGTGCATTATCCTGCTGTAAGTAGCCATCAGAGGATGGGTACATGGTGGTCTTAAAGGGATGGACATGGTAATAAACAATGCTCAGGTAGGACGTGGCATTTTAACGATGCCCAATTGGCACTAAGGAGCCTAAAGTGTGCTAAGAAAACTTCCCCCACACCATTACACCACCAACAACAACCTGCACAGTGGTAACAAGGCATGATGGATCCATGTTTTCATTCTGTTCACGCCAAATTCTGACTCTGCCATCTGAATGTATCAAGAGAAATCGAGACTCATCACATCAGGAAACAGTCTTCAACTATCCAATTTTGGTGAGCTTGTGCAAATTGTAGCCTCTTTTTCCTATTTGTAGTGGAGATGAGTGGTACATGGCGGGGTCTTCTGCTGTTGTGGCTCCGCCTCAAGGTGGTGCATGTTGTGGCTTCACAAATGCTTTGCTGCATACCTCGGTTGTAACGAGTGTTTATTTCAGTCAAAGTTGCTCTTCTATCAGCTTGAATCAGTTGGCCCATTCTCCTCTCACCTCTAGCATCAACAAGGCATTTTTGCCACAGGACTGCCGCATTGATGTTTTTCACACCATTCTTTGTAAACCCTAGAAATGAGAAATTTAACAGGTGTTCCTAATAATCCTTAAGGTGAGTGTGTGTATACTTGTTAAGAAAGATTAACATTTTGCTTCTTTGTTTGTTTTAGTCATTGCACAGAAGTTTGTTTTATAATATTGCATTTTGTGGACTAAATTGTATTAAATACACAAACTGCATTATAACATTAATTGAACATTATGCGTTTTAAAAATGAACACTTTATATTATATAAAGAATTATAAATCAGAATACACAAGGTTATATTAACCTATAATTTCAAATCACAGTCTAGTTAATTGATCTATTATGTATTGTATAAAATTAAACCTCATAAAAGAGTGGTAATTATCTGGCATGCACCTTTCAAATGGCATTACATATTCATCACAGACCAGTTGTTATTTTAATGCAAATGTTTATGGTTAATCGATAGCAGATGGTGTTGTTATAAATATAACTTAGACGTGCAACTCATTAAAGACAATTACTTCTTGATTTAAAAACAGTGATAGATGTCTGATAAGCCTTTTGCTTGAAAAAGAACCTCTCACCTCACCGCTTTGAACAAAAGAGAGAATAAAATTGCATTTCCTTTCCACAAAGTTATTTAAAATCATTCACTTCAAGCAACTTCAGTCAGTTTTTTTTATTAAAATGTTCATTTTCCTTCTGTCTGCCTTTACTAATTGAGCTTAAACGTAGGTTTGCATGTCAAGAAGAGCAATGGATCTACAGTCTGTCTCATCTTGGCGCTCATTTTACATCTATTGGGTTCATAATCAATTAAGTATTATTTCATCTATTATTTCTAAATGGCTGCATAATTTTCAATGACGAGAAAAGCACTTACTTGAGACCAGTAACTTTCAATTAGGTAAAACAAATGAATCTCAGTATATTTAAAGATTTAAAATGCAACTGGAACTATAATAAAACAATATCTTGAGTGTATAGAAATTTTGTAAAAAAATAAATAAATAGAGAAACGGTTCATTTTTGGATAATATTTTTTTCTTTCAGCTGTCCCAAAGTGAAACTTTCTGAATCGTAAACGCTTAAGAAACCACTGGAAAACCTGTGAAAACCTCTTACGAGTCCATAGCTGTATTCCTGAAGTCCCAGTTTACAGATTGAATGTCACTCCAAAAGAGCAGGATTTTGATTTCACGCATATTGTGACAGGCAAGGTCCCATCCTGTCTTTCCCTGTTAGGGGCACCCCCTCCCTAGCGCACTGTTTTTGGCACAAGCGCCACCTCTGCCAGCTGGGCACCAGCTCTGTAAAGCCAACCTTTAGCTAGGGGACAGGTGGCCAGTCAGAGCCCCTGGACTGGCACTTCAACCCACAGTGCTGTCAAACTCACTGCAGACCTTAGACTGGCTTTTGGAATATACACAAATAGATGAAATTCTTGTTGACTGATTTGTCCTGTGCACACTACTTAGTCCAAAAGTACAGACAGACTACTTAGTAGTCTTATTATTACCAAAGTACTTAAAGTTTTATAAGCTTTGTGTGTGTGTGTGTGTGTGTGTGTGTGTGTGTGTGTGTGTGTGTGTGTGTGCATGTGTGCGTGCGTGTGTTCACCTGTTCTGTCTCATCTCTGTCCAAATTGGCACAAGTTCAGGTGGCTGGCATGGGTCCATATGCCAGCATGTGCTCTGAGCCCCCTGACCTATCTAGTGAACATCTACTACATCAGAGAGACCAAGAGCCAAACTCTGGGAGGATGAGAGAACAAGAAGAAAAGACAAATGTACAGACTCAGAGACGATTTTCTCTTCCTAACATTTAGGTTTTACCAGTGTCACAGGGTGCTGAGGTAACCACTGCTCTCAAAAGATGTGACCCAGTCTGTGAAAACACAGCTGACGTCATGTTCTGTGATTTACTGTTTTTGACATAAAACCATCCTACATAATGTAAAGAACATTCGGTGAAAATAAACGCTTGATATTCTAAGTAAGACCATCTCAAAGATTTAAATTAAGGTGAAATCACTGATAGAGATGCTCCTAATCTCATAGATTATTATGAAACTTTAGCCTGGATTTCACACAAAAATATTTATTTTAGAGATTGACATTATATAGTTTCCCAAACCTACATTTAATAAGATTTACCCTCAAATTACATCATTTTATGTTTTACACCGGACTTGTACAAACTTATCCTGACATGAGAGAGATTAGGTTAATACCTGGCATGCCCCCATCTCCATTTCTGTCTCGCTCTGTTGAATGTTCAGTGATTTCACACTTCGGCAACAGTACCGTGGACACAATTACTGGAGCGGCAGCCCCTGCACAACCCAGTGCGACCGACTCTCTGACACGTGAAGAACCTGTGCCCGTAAGACTTGATTTGGCTTCAACTGTCTGATCATGGCACATGGCCCGCTTATTATCCAGCATCCTCTGAGAATAAGGGCTGGGACTCAAACTATATGGTTCAGAAACAACGGCAAAAAAAGATTATTTTGTGAATATCAGACTTTAAAACAGCATCCGCATGAGGGGGTGAATTATAGATCTAAACTATTCATTTTAATGAAAATTGATTGGTCTTGCTTACCCATAATTATGTAAATAAGAAGTAGTCAGGGTAAAAGTATGTTTCATGTCACAAAATCATGATTGTTGAACTTTTCTTATATAATCTCTTCCCTTAAGTAGCCTAATTTTAGCATAAATTATTTACGCCAAAATTAAAATTGCCTGTGAAAAATCAAGGTGGTTATTCTCATAAAATTATCCTACATGATGTAAAGAAAGATTTGTGAAAATATAACTTTGATACTTTAATATTGACTGAAAAATGTCATGACAAAGATTGAAATCGATTTGAAATCATTGAGTGAAATCAAACTTTGATGTTTCTAATAATTAGACTGAGACTTTAGACTAGATTTTACAGAGTCACATACTTTTTCAGGACAGCTAAAAATGCTCAATACTAAAGCTACACTGAAAAAAGTGATTCATTAAATTTACTCAATTCAATTATTTTAAGTTAAGTGGTTTCAATCAATTTATTTAAGCTACATTTAAACAAAATTAGATTAGTATAGTAAAATAAAATAAATAACTTTTGTTTAAATAGCTTAAATAAATTGATTGCAACCACTTACCTTAAAAAATGGAGTAAAATGAATGAATAGTTTTTTCAGTGTATACAATATTTTTATGCAGATAAAAATACAAATAATAACATAATTATAGATGCAAGTATGCAATAGCATATGTTTTGAACTGAGTTATATGTGTATTTTTACAGAAGTGTGATAAATACTATAAATAGAATAATAACTGATGCGCTCTCTACACAAAGAGTTTTTTTTTCTTTCAAAGCAAAGGCTTCAAAAGCTGACCTGCCGCTGAACAAAGAAATGGATAAAAATGGAAGAGGCGCTGTTTTTATGTGGCCACGGGCCAGCTTTGCCTCGCCTCCTTTGAGTTCTGTCCTGACCCGCGATCACCTTGAGTGGGACGGGGCCACACGAGAGGGCTTGCTAAAGTGATGCTTAGCGCTTCTGTTTTTCCCTCTCTTGTTTCTTTTTTTACCAAGCCCTTTGTATTCTCTCGTCTAAAATGTCCTTTTCTCCTTGAAAGGATTCTCATTGTTACATTTACCTTTGATTATGAGCTGTTGTGTTCATGGGACAAAACATACCCTAAAATCTCTCTAACACTTATAAAATTGCATATATGTGCCTATTTTAATTAGGGTTTACGCTGGATGGTTTATTTGGAAGCTCATTTCTTAATAGGCGCATATACTAAAGTCTTGGCTACAAAAATGCCTTGATATTTTGACTGTTACTACTTAGTGAGAAAGATGCAGTTTACTTTTAGTCAATTTAACAATAACATAATTTGGAAACCAAAATTCATTAAAAATATGCAAAAAGTACAGTAAAATGGTCACATGCAAAAATAAAAATGTATAAGGGCATTACATAATATTAAGACGAGTTCTGGCCTTTGTTACTTTATATAAAGCAGAAAAAGACAACAACGAGGCCTACAATTTAAAACCTTTTGGATTAATATAAGAAGATTTTGTCCTTTGTCATTTACTTTAAGCAATAAAAGACTACTGATAAAATGTAGTAAGATATGCAATGTTAAGATACAAAACTTATAAATGGCATGGCATGGCATAAATGGCATGGCATGAACTCACCAAACAAAGAAACATTACATATAGACCAAGCTTGACAAAGACTTCATTGAAGCAAAGGTCACAATATACAGTATGTTTCCCCATACTAAATTGTTACCGTTGTAATGATTATTTATTAGACAATACATCATATTATATGTTTTTATGCCTGCATTATAATTCATTAAGAATCCCCTAATAATGCATGATATATACAGGCTTCATAGACAATGTTACCAAATTTAGTTTTGGCCAACATAGAAGTCAATGTTTAACATTTAAAGGGCACATATGGTCCAATTCACACTTTTACATTTCCTTTGGTGTGTAGGTGTGTATTAGTACATGTTAACGATATGGAAAAGTTACATACCCCAAAGTAAATGTTGACTCGGGTTATTGTTTCCAACATAAATCTCTTTTCTTGGACTACAACAAACACACGGATTGTAGGCAACAGTTTACTTCCTGGGATTGGTGATGTAGACAAGACTGACATTATCATTATTCCTCCCACTTCGGACTCACATCCTGATAGCATTGCATTGTGACCGAATCTATAAGGAGCGTCACATTTCTGGCTGACATCAGAGGTATTCAGGCCAATCACAGCGTACAGATAAGCTGGCCAATCAGAGACACAGGGCTTTTTTAAATTGATGATTTTGTACAAAATCCATTTCAGGAAGAGAGTAAAATCTAGAGCTACAAAAATGTACGGTATGTGGAAAATAATGTGTTTTTTTTAATCATAAACCACGTTTACACATTGTATAAATTAACGTTGTTTTTAGCAATGAAATAGGTGCACTTTAAAACAAACGTGACTTGCCCTGGCCTGTCATTTATGCAAAAAAATCTATATCCATCCATGTGTGTATATTGTAAGTTCATGTGTGATACTGTGAGAACAAATTCTTTTATTTGTCTACAGTGGTGCATCTGAATTTCCCACCTGTGCATCTACAAACAAGTTTTGTGTTGTCAATATACTACATTGAAGCTGGAATTTTGTTATGATCCGCCAAGCCAAAACAAAATAACCCAAAAACACCTCAAAACTGCCAAGTTTATTGCTATAGGGATGTGTGCTACCACAACACCCACTGAAAACCTAAATAAGACTCAAAACATATCACATCCCAACTGTGTGAATAGAAAGAAAACAAAGTTTGGAAACTTAAGAAGCCATGAAATGCACAGGTTAAATTGCTGTATGTTCAATTGGTGTTACCAATTTAGGTGCCAGTAATTGGTATTAAAAAAATAAATGCTGTCTCATTGGTTTATAAAGCAAAATGCACAGGCAACTACAGAGCGATCAGTGCCTTAATTAAACACAAGACACACTTACAGGTCTTGCCAGCACATGTTTAAACCAATAAAACAAACAGAAAAAAACAAGAAAATAATTGAAAAAGAAAAGCACTTTGCATCTTTGTACAAGAAAACATGGGCATATTGTCAGTGACATAAGCTGTATATCCCAGACTATATTAAATGCTACGTTTCTGAGTTAAAAGTCCCACTTATTACTTTTTTCTGTTTGAGAGACATCTAAAATAGTTGGTTGTTTTAAACCATAGTTGGATCAAATATGGGAAAACCCAACAGTTGGGTTAACTTTAACCAAAATGCTAGGTTGGTACAACACACAGATGGGTTACAACCACCCAACAGTTCGGATTGTCCATATTTTACACAACTATGGGTTGAAACAATCAAGCATTTTTAGTGTATTTCCAAGTCTATTTTCCTGGTCAGTCTCAAACTATTTAATCAACATCTCTCAATAATCATTTTATATTCAGACGTTCCTTTCTCTCAAGTCGGCAGGCAATAAAATTGACCACACGTCCAGAGTCACTATGACTATAAAGTTGTAAATGTGACCGTTTCCTTTTCAAGTGATTTGAAAGTGGTCAATCACAGACAGACATAAAGCTATTTCAGCTTGAACGAGTCTCTGATCAAAGTAAAAACCAATTCGCTCGTCTATGACACAGCAGTATATATTGCGCTGGAAGAAATGGCTTCCCTCCAGACTGAAAAAAAAAACCATGAAAGCTTGAACAAAGAGTTTGAGAAACTGATATAATGTTGAGATCTCAACTCCATACACATATTCTTTTAAAATCACTGTCAAACTGTGGCAACTAGTTAAAAAAGGCAATGAGTGTTAAACAAGCTGTATTATGTAACATGTTTTCTGGGCAATAACAGTGAAAACATTTATAAAGATCATACATACAGTATGATAACAAGGGTCCTTAATTCTAAATTTACATAAATATATTTCAGTCAAATATGGCAACATATTTGAAAAATGTTCTTATGACAGATCTTCATATGCGACAAAACATGTAATCACGAGACGATTTAACGTTGTTTACATGCTGTCATAATTTAATCTAGAGCTGTTATGGTTTGCTACATTACATATGCACATACCTGTCAACATTTGGATTCCAAAAACCCGGAGACCCCTGAATGGGGGGGTCTGGGGGGTTTTGCGAAGTGTGACAGTCTGCATTCGTTTTTATAGGGCAAAACTTATACCATGCAAAACCCTTCTCTACTTTCAGCACTCCCAATGCCTCCTCATATGTTTCACTTGAGGAAACCCTTACTACTGTAAGACGGACAAATGTAAAATAGCCTAACTCTAATACTTGTTACAATTCTATAATATATACGATCCAGCAGCCAACGTGCAAGTCTAGTTATGTCTTTAACATCCATGCCCTTTGCCTCCACAGTACGATTGTCCCGTTGCGCTTTATTGTGCTGTGTTACGTCATTATTCACACCATGTCCGATAAAAAAATCAGTGCGACATAATTTGCAAAAAACGTGGGAACTGCCAATGTTGATTCACAGTAAGTAAGAACTTACTTTTTGGACTTATATCACTGACTTAAAAATGTTGCTTTTAAAAAAAACACATTTTTCTCTCAAAAATACAAACATGTACATACATGTAGCTCATATAATATTGTAGCCCAGTTTGTGCTGAACGCAGTGTTATGAGACACTTGCCATTACTATGTTTTAAAGCAACTGAAAAAAGACCAAATGTTAGGCATGTTAGGAACCTCTGATAGTGTCCAAAAATGGTTGGACCACAGAGGGTAAAACTCCTCCGTCCAGCTAAATTTGCAGCTATATTTATTTTTTTAAGCCGTAGCACCACCTGAGCTTTATGCCATTTTTAAAAGTGATGCTTGATTCAACTTCCTCTGTTTACCTGCGCAGAAATCAACAGCGCAATCGAGTTATAGGTTGCCAGGTTGCGGTCAAAAATGGGTTCAGATTTGTGTGATGTGTCTATTGTGTGAGTATGATGCGTTTAATACAAGATCTCGCATCTGATAACCTTGGAATAATACAATGATGTTATTATACATATAACGAGGTAGGGCTGTTTAAATAATGGGAGTTTTCCAGGAGAAATAACAAAACGGGAAGGGGGTCGAAGATAGGTGTAAAATATGGGAGACTCCCGGGTAAAATGGGAGTGTTGACAGATATGCATATTAATCGTAATGATCGCTAAATAGGCTCAAAATACGAATTGTTTTCTCTTACAAACATACAAATGAACTTTAAAAAACATTTTACAAACCCACTGGGGTCATATGGATTAGTTTTATGATGAATTGATGCTCTTTTTGGTATGTCTGGATGAGCATCAGAAAATCAAGCACTAATTAGTTGCATTAATTTTCATTTTTTTGTATGAACTATTCCTTTAAATGAACAAATAACTCACAATAACACACTTTAAATTGCATTAATTCACACATTGGATTGTCACGCATAATGTTATGCAGCGTGACTACATTCTGTTAAACAATGCAGACAGGAGTGGAAATGTTTACATTCAGACAGTTCAGAAAATTATTTTGAGGAATCCAAAAGCATGGGAACATCTATCTATGTGAAAATTCAAATGGACACTCTTTGAGACTTTACCAAAAACAAGAACAAAATGGATGACTGTTAACACGGATACTGTAGATAATAATCACAGACACTTAAACTACAACACAAACAATCCGCTAACCCAGCATTACCCTGCAGGCGGTAACACCTCTGCACTCGCGCCTCGCTAGTCTTTTCAGTGACAGAATCACACGTCACCCTGACACAAGTGCTCTATTATATAACCATCTTGCCAGACTAAGCTTTGTTCTTGGTATTGATTCAAAATGTGTAACTGGTTGAAATAATGATTCTGAAATTTCCATCGCTCTCGTATTGAAAGACTGAATAAGGTTTTAATTGAAGTATGCCCTTTCATGTAGGATGGAGAGAGCTTAAACAACAAAGATCATGCTCAGCGTGAAGGTTTTTTAAAGTTTTCAGCAGCCTCTGACTGGCACCGCCAATTTCAGCATTAACAGAAGTGATCCTGTATTGAGACACTGCTGGAATTTTTTTAAGAGTAGGGATGGATATCTTTTGTGTTTTTCCTGATAGCAGTGCAATATATATATATATATATGTTTTTTTATTTTTTTAGGATAGGAAGTTTATCAAGCAAACAAGTCTACTGTTGTACATAAATGGCTTACAGCATGATCGTAAATGGGTTTATACAAATATTTAAACAAGAAGTTTAATAAGAATAGTACACAACCATAACCTCTTCGCATAATCCCACTGTTAGCTCTGTTAGCTCATTATTCATCGCTTCAAGCAAGCAAGACTACTGTTGTACCAGCCCATCCTCACCCCATGGCGTCAATATTTGACGCCACTTGACCATGCGTCAATATGTTACGCGGAGGGTATACCCTTCGCGTCATTTTTTGACGAACTGGGGACTTCAATACTATTGAGTCCGTTGCATTCTCTTTCCTATTTTCGTACCATTTTCTTACCATTTTCGCGTCGGTTTAGGGTTAGATTTACATAATGACATCCCTACCCAAACCTATCCCTAACCCCAATGTCAGGCGACAACTGTTTAATTTCGCGTACCTAATAGTATTGAAGTCCCCAGTTCGTCAAAAAATGACGCGAAGGGTATACCCTCCGCGTAACATATTGACGCATGGTCAAGTGGCGTCAAATATTGACGCCATGGGATGAGGATGTGTTGGTTTTACATAAAATGTTGGTAACAGCATGATGGTAAATGTATGGATTTATATACTGTACTTTAGATATCTGAACAATTAAGTTGATACTTAAAAAAAAAAAAACTCAATTACTCTCCAGTGCTCACATGGCGGAAAATGCTGCTTTCACAGACAAGCAGAGTGCTAACAGCATGATGGTAAATGTATGGATTCATATACTGTACTGTAGATATCTAAACAAGAAGTTGATACTTTCGAAAAAAAAACTAATTTACTCTGCAATGCTCACATGATGGCAAATGCTGCTTGCACAGACAAGCAGAATGACACAAACAGTGAAATACACCCTAAACCTCTCGGCCAATCAGATTGGAAGACTGGAAATCTTAGAAGACTTCCAAATCAGATTGGAAATGTAATAAATGCATTTTTAAGTAGTTATACAATCAGTTAAAAGTTTTACCAAAACAAAAGTTAATATCTTGCCCTTTGCACTGCAACAGGTCATTGCAACTTTGGTTGAATCTTTCAAACTTCTTGTGTTTATGGCATGTACAGATATACACATAAACACATCACGCACACACAATAATATATAATAATACATTTTCCCCCCACAACAGTGTTTCGTACCCATCATGCATTATCTCGGTGACATCAACAGCAGCTGGAGTTCAAATTCATTTTCTGCTGATGGAGCTGATAAACTCATATTGGCTTTCTTACTGCTATTCTCTTTTTTAGCAGAGAGAGAGAGAGAGAGAGAGAGAGAGAGAGAGAGAGAGAGAGAGAGAGAGAGAGAGAGAGAGAGAGAGAGAGAGTCCTGATTCAGCTCAGAGTGAATAACCTGCGGCCAGCAGATGATATGAACATTGCCTTGGGGAACATTGAATGAACCTGAGTCTCCAACATCTCTTAATGGACATTAGATAGAGGTCTGCTCTTTCGAAAATGTGGAAAGGGAGTGTGTTTTGTACAAGCTTGGCTAAACTTCCGAGGAAGTTTTTATAATGCCCTTAAAAATAGCCAAATATGTCAAAAAAACAAGCATCGAAGGTGGCCCTTTCCGTTAATTAGTCATAGTATGTTTTACTTAAATGGGACATTTCACAAGACTTTCTTAAGATATCAAATAAATCTTTGGGGACCCCAGCGTATATATGTGAAGTTCTAGCTCAAAATACCATATAGATAATTTATTATAGCATGTTAAAATTAGGGATGCACCGAATCCAGGATTCGGATTCGGATTCGGCCGAATACTGGGCTTTTTGACGGGGTTCGGATTCGGCCGAATCCTAGATTTTTTTTTCACCGAACCGAACCCTATAGGCTTGCGCTACGCTGGTCGACGTAACGCGGCCGTTGATTACACACATCGGGTGCTGACGTGGAGATGAGCTTTTTCTTTCGGTGAGCCTTAGGGGCTGGACACACCAAAACTTTTAAACACGGCTGAAAACGCCTTGAGGACGCCAAATTCCAGCTGTTTTTCAGCCGAGCGCTTGGTAGCTGTGATGCTTCAGCTGTGAGCCGGTTGGTTGCTGTGGTAATCTCCCGCCCCTACTCCACTTTAATTGGACGGCCGTGTGAAACCTGACATTGACGAGCGGAGCTTCTCACTCAAAGTTAAATATAGTTTTCAGCGCGGAGCTGCTTGCTTCAGCATTATTGTAAAAACGAGCGTGTCGCAACGCATCGCTTTCATTATGCATAGGCTTATGGTAATGTCAAAATAGTTTTTCCAACTTGTCATCCTGGCATAATGTACAGTTAAAATTAAATAAAATGAAAAATACACAGCTGTGGACGTTGTTTACTTCATTAATGTGTTTTACTGTGTTAATGGAATAAGGATGCGAGTAGGATTCGGTATTCGGTTTCGGCCGAATCTTAAACGGTGGATTCGGGATTCGGCCGAACCTAAAAAATCTGGATTCGGTGCATCCCTAGTAAAAATAGCCACTTTGTAGGTGTACCACCTTTAAATCCCCCAAAAATATATCTGCAATAACTGGCAGTTCCGTGGTTGGATAGTGCAGATTAAGGGGCGGTATTATCCCCTTCTGACATCACAAGAGGAGCCTAATTTCAATGACCGATTTTTTCACATGCTTGCATAGAATGGTTTACCAAAACTAAGTTACTGGGTTAAACTTTTTCTCATTTACTAGGTTGATAGAAGCAATGGGGACCCAACTTTAGCACTTAGACATAAAAAATGCAGATTTTCATGATATGTCCCCTTTAATCAGCAGTTTGGGGTTAGAGCAGCCTGGTATGACGGCAACCAAAGTCTATGAGATTTCTTCAATAATACAGTGAAAAACATCATTAAACTCCTATCATTTTAAAATTACACTACCAACTACCTAAGTACAGTATTGTAACATTAATGAAAGTCCCCTTGTTACCATAATTTGGCCAAGGCTGGATTTGGAATCAAGCCATCTCACGTAAAGATAGTTTAATGTTTGATGTTTTTGAGAAATATCCATGTTTGTTCAGGTGTGTGACATGTCCGCTGAAAATGTTGTCATACCTGTAGCTTAATTTCCACCATTACCATTACTGTACATTAGTGATACAAAACAGTAAAACTTACCAGAGCTATCATGATTGTACTGATCCTCTTGTCCAGACATATTTGAGGACTGGAATTAAAAGCTGTTCATTCATTCATATACATCCCCATCACGCCCAACATGTTGCTGCATGTCCATGTCTTGATCTATGCATGCACATGCTTGTGCACACTTGTGTCTTTGCATATGTAAATCATTTAGCGTTCAACTGTATTTAAGTGGTTGAGTGTACAGCTCTAGTCTCCTCTAACTGCTGCAGCATTTTCTGACATTTCCCATCAGCTGTGCGTGTGAGGAGCGTTCACGCACATTTGCCACGCTCTGCTCTAGAAACATGACATTTGACTGAGCTTTGCTACAATAGAACAAACAGCGCCTTCGAGTCAAGACCACGCTTCCACCCCCTGGAGCGCAGGGGTAGTTGATTAAATTTGTTCTTGACTTATCGCAGCCTTCACTTGCATCTACCGAGATACAGATAGGGAGAGAAGGAGAGAGAACGTATTTATTTAGATTTATTCTGCCTTTTACACCTCAAAGCGCAGCTAATACTGTGTGTGCCAATGGCAGGAAAATTTAGACATAACGTGATAAGTGTGCATATGTTATGTGGGCTCGTCTCGTGATTGCCGTCTTCTCTAAATAGCAGGAGAACATTGCTTAGATGCATCTTGCATGAAAGGTCAGGCTTGATGAAGCGGGCTGCTGAACTCTAATTTAAGCCTGTTAGTGCACGTGTGTGCGTGTGTCTGTTTTAATGGTCACATTAACACCTGGAACTAGCATCCGTTTTAGGCAATGCAATTACAAGCGGACAGCAGTAAAAAAAGACATTATTGTAAGGTAATTTACTAGAAATAAAAGCACAGTCACAATAAAGTAAATTTACAAATAAGTTGTATGAGATTTTCAAATACACTCTACAAAACGCTGGGTTGTTTTTACCCATTGATTTGTCAAATATGGAGATTTGCTAGGTTACTGTAATTCAATGGTTCGGTGTCCATATTATACAAAAAAATATTTTACCCAAGATACCTCACTGCTATTGCTTTGAATAGGGGAGATTGCAACTTGCGATATGGTTTCTCTAGCAAAGGAATTACCGCCTTCCATTAAAAAGAACCAAATGTATACTGTTAAAGACTGACATCCTCTCAGGGAGAACTCACTTGTTCTTTGTGAAAGTCCCTGCCGATTGTTTGCGAATGCTCAGTATGTGACGTTGCAAACATGGTGGCGCAGTGACCAGACTTCCTTAAAACTAAAGACTTTGATTATACCCAACCATGGGTGGAAAACACCCAACATTTTGTAAATTGTAAAAAAAAAAAAATTTATGTCACAAACACAACTTTGCTATGCTTTTATTTGTAGATTGTGGCACACATCTGTGAATCACTGCCTGCATTTGGGAATTTTATACATGTCTAGCTGCCAAACATGCGCGCACACCCACAAATAGGTGAACATCACCCACTGTCTAATCAAGCCAATCAAATAAATTTTTTTGTTTGTTTTGGAATCCATTCAGCTGATCTCCGGATCTGGGGTTGCAATTTTTAGCATAGCTTAGCATAATCCATTGAATCTGATTAGACCATTAGCATCGCGCTAAAAGATAAACAAAGAGTTTCAATATTTTTCTTTAGACTCTTCTGTAGTTACATCGTGTTCTAAGACAGACGGAAAATTAAAAGTTGGGTTTTCTAGGCAGATATGGCTAGGAACTAAACTCTTACTCTGGTGTAATAATCAAGTACTTTGCTGCCGTAATGGCTACAGCAGGTGCAATGATACGCAGCACCTGAAAATAGTCCCCTGCTATTGAAAGTAACCAAGGGGACTATTTTCGAGCAGTGCGTTTTTTAGAGCGATGGTAATAGTCTAATCAGATTCAATGGATTATGCTAAGTTATGTTAAAAGTGGAACCGCCAGACCCAGAGATGGAGTGTTCCTTTAATCATTTTCATCTACATAGACAACGTCTACATCAGGAACTACATACTCATGTAAACCACTCATGAATGAGAAATTCGAGTGCAGAGAATAATATCTGCGTTCGTAAAATGTCCTCGCAAGCACGCACAACATTATCCGCAAGTGAAGATTATCCTTAAGCCAGTCCTTGCTCATGTGACTGCATTTGTGCACGCTAAGCAGCGATACGCTCTCGTGAGGATTATTTTCAAATTATAGCTCACAAGGGTGCTTTCACATGGATATTATTCTGCACGCTCGTATTTCTCGCTTGTGCATGAATAAATCGTAATAAATGGCATAGTCTTGAGTAGGTACCTATTTTAAGTAAATAAATACTTATTTACTAAATTACTTAAAGAGCAACTATTGTCGATTCACCATTTTACATTTCCTTTGGTGTGTAAATTTGTATTAGTACATGTAAATGATATGCAAAAAGTACAAACTCCAATGTAAACGATGTTTGTACAACAAGCTTTACTCACAGCCTGTAAGTTAACTCATGCCAGCATTGCATTGTGAGCGAATCTTTCAAACATGGTAAGGATCGTTACATTTCCAGATGACATCAAAGGTATTCAGGCCAATCACAGCGTACAGATTAGCTGGCCAATCAAGGACACAGTGCTTTTCAGATCAATGAGCTTGGTACAAAATCAAAGCGTTTTGGGAAGGCAGAATATCTGGAGCTACAAATATGTATGTGGAAAATAATGTGTTTAACCATAAACCACACAAACATATTGTATTATACCAAATACACAAAATAACATAGTTTTTTAGCAATGAAATAGGTGCCCTTTAAGTACGTTCTGTATAGCTTGAATACATGTAGTATTAATGAAATTCGGATGTACTACATTTGCCACGCTGTCATTGTTGCATGATCTACCAGAGTCAAATGTGTTACGATGCTGTATCTCCATACATAAATCATCTCATATAGCCTTATGGCATAGTAGTGTCCATCGAATATACAAATTTATAAGTCCAGCCAGCCATATGAATTTGGACATGCGTTTTTTATTTTGTCACAATGTTTCTCATATACTGTATAATAAGAAATATGCAGTTTTGGATGCAGCCAATTAGCATAAAGAAATCACTTGGTGTGGCAAAAAGCATTAATGTGCATTCTACAAATAAATAACACTAATCATTTAATGCAAAGCAAACATATACATGGAACGTGCAACGTTTTATGTTATACCTTTCCCATCATAGACAACAATTATAAAGAAAACGCCTAAATGGCTTAATGCAATAAGACAGTTATAATGGAACCACAAATTAGGTACGCAACTTAATAAGAATCAATACAATCCACAAACAAGCTGATGAGCACAGAATATAAACATGCAAGACGTGACAGAACTTCTCTTGTGTGTCTAATTCATGTTTGTGCTTGATTAAAACTTAAAATACATTTGGGAAAACTGGTGTGATAAAGTGACACATTCATCAATGGGCAAGAATTTGGAGGTTGAGCTTGATCAAACACATGCTTTACCACTGAGAAAAAAATACAATAATACTTATTTTTGATAAAATTGGCAACAAAATGAAATGATTACATGAAGCAGCTTTAATCAGGGAGTTACAAGAGCTCTGCATGGAGTCTCGGTGCCATGGTAAGAATTAATTGGCAGAAACAAGTACCTCATATTTCTCTCCCTCTCTCTCTCTTTCTCTCACTCGCCCAAACTGATTTCAGAGACAACAACAAACACCTCAGTATGTGTGTGTTTGTGATCATATCTTAAAAGCTAAACACAGTTAATGCGTAAAGTTTGCCGGCCCCATGTGTTTGTGTGTTCCCAGCGCAGTTTGCTGTCATTTGTGTGTGAGCTTTCCTGAGCATTTGGTAACGAACCATTTGAACAGAAAACAGTTGGATCCTCTAAATGAGTTTATGTGGCAAGCATTGTTTGGATATGCCAGATGTCAGTGTTTCTCACATAAGCCATATTCTAAGTTATGCTTGTGTGGTAATGAATCCAGCGATGGCTCCCACACTGTTTGTGCTGGAATAGAGAGCAGTCAATCTGAGGTGGCACAGCAGGGGCATAGAAAATGACACATTTAACTACTGATATATTTAGCATCTTATTTAATATTCAGTTAAGATTCAATAAACATTTAATAGCGAACTTAACATACTTGCCATTCAACAATGTGACACTTTCTGCTTTCATGCCCTGAACTCTTGCAACACATTAGAGGACAAATATATGTAGGTCCGGACCCTACAGGTAATACTAATCCAGTCTGAATAGACCAGCTGCAAAGGACATTGCAAATTGTTCATTTTTTTCATTGCTTTTGCTTTGTAGCTACTGGAAGCCATGTTAACCTTGGCATGACACGAGTTAAAACGCGTTCCGAATGGGGGGGGGGGCTAGAAAGTAATGTTCAGTTGGTTGTCATATAGAATTTCACCGCTAGATGGGAGTAGATCCTACACAATGGAGCTTTAAATGGTACATATTAGGACATTTTTATTGATTGTACTGTCCAAAAAGGTACAACTTTTGTACCATTTTTCTGAGAGGGAATTTAAGCCCTTGTTTGGGGATCCCACACTCTAAAAATGGTTGGGTTAAAAACAACCCAATTGGCAACCCAGCGCTGGGTAAATATTGGACAGAACACATGCTGGGTTAAAGTAACCCAACACGTTGGGTAACACATTTTAACCCAGCAGGTTGGGTTGTTGAAAAAACCCAACGTGTAGTCATTTTAACCACTTATGAGATTAATATTCTGGGTTTGGGTTATTCTTGCTGGGTTATTTTTATAATGTGCTTTATTGTAAATCAAGACCATTGTGAAAACCAAATAAATGTTTATTTGACTTCAAAATAACTACAAACTCTTAAATTTTTACAGTTGGCAGTTGCAAAATCATTTAAAGGACTGCTGCTTACTGACATCAAGTATAAATATATTTATTTAATATAAATATAATTATGCACATTGAAGTAACAATGTAACCGGTTAAATCAAATTGTTTGAATTTAAGACAGAATTTGTATATAAGTATATACAATATATAAATGAAATACTGAAATGTACATAAACAAAACTGCAGCAGTGTAAGAAAATAAACAATGTAATTGTTAAATTAAAAGTAAAATCATTTATAGATGTTTTTTACAGAACAGATGTTCCAAGTTTCAGAGTATGGAATGTATTTGACTAAAAATACTTCATTTATTAAAGTTACTCCTCACGAACAAAGATGTACAAAGGAACCGAACAGCAGAGGATTCATCCATTTGGAAAATGACAGACTACAGTAGATGCACATTGCCTGGGGTATTTATTTTCAAGCACGTAAAATGCCTTTAAACCATAGACTGTAAAAAAATATGAAAGTAGTGTCCGTGATGTCACCCATTGGTTGTGAAGAGCATTTTTGAAGCCTACACTCTAAAAATGGTTGGGTTAAAAACAACCCAATTGGCAACCCAGCGCTGGGTAAATATTGGACAGAACACATGCTGGGTTAAAGTAACCCAACACGTTGGGTAACACATTTTAACCCAGCAGGTTGGGTTGTTGAAAAAACCCAACGTGTAGTCATTTTAACCACTTATGAGATTAATATTCTGGGTTTGGGTTATTCTTGCTGGGTTATTTTTATCATGTGCTTTATTGTAAATCAAGACCATTGTGAACACCAAATAAATGTTTATTTGACTTCAAAATAACTACAAACTCTTACATTTTTACAGTTGGCAGTTGCAAAATCATTTAAAGGACTGCTGCTTACTGACATCAAGTATAAATATATTTATTAAATATCAGAAATTATGCACATTGAAGTAACAATGTAACAGGTTAAATCAATTTGTTTGAATTTAAGACAGAATTTGTATATAAGTATATACAATATATAAATGAAATACTGAAATGTACATAAACAAAACTGCAGCAGTGTAAGAAAATAAACAATGTAATTGTTAAATTAAAAGTAAAATCATTTACAGATGTGTAAAGTTTTTTACAGAACAGATGTTCCAAGTTTCAGAGTGTGGAATGTATTTGACTAAAAATACTTCATTTATTAAAGTTACTCCTCACGAACAAAGATGTACAAAGGAACCGAACAGCAGAGGATTCATCCATTTGGAAAATGACAGACTACAGTTATGCACATTGCCTGGGGTATTTATTTTCAAGCACGTAAAATGCCTTTAAACCATAGACTGTAAAAAAATATGAAAGTAGTGTCCGTGATGTCACCCATTGGTTGTGAAGAGCATTTTTGAAGCCTAAAGTAGGCGGTGCGTGCCGTCGCCATTTTGGCCGAATTGCAGTTTAAAGAGTAACTAAACCCCAAACCAACTTTTTTTAGTTAATGATCTGTAAGAATGATGCTTTATTAGTGCTGTTCATTGATTTTAGTAAGTTTTTTGACATTTGGATATAAAGTGTTTCAATACTACAATATATGGTGTAAAAACGTCTGAGTGCTGCCCTCTTGAGGTTGAACGGTGGCTACTGCAGTTGAATTTTCCTATTGGATGTTGGGTCCAAGAAATGACTCGTGACGTAAGCAGGTTCAAGCTCACCACGCCCTTGTTACGATCTCACCACACACTTGATACGAGCTTAGTTCGTCCCCTCTATCTCCGTTGGGATCTGCCCACTTTTCTTGCATTTTTCAAATATTGCAGTGGGTGGAGTCAGCCTCTGACCAGGGGTTTAGTTACGCTTTAAGTCACTTCCGTATTGGCTCCATCAGAGAGACTGATAGAGAAAAAAAATTGAGAGATGTTGCATGTTTCCCATGGCCAGGAAATAAAGGAAAGGATTTCGAGGATTCTGTCCAGAGAAGAACTTCCACCACATTTGTTGCAATCTACAAAAGAGGAAAAAACTTTTAGTGGTCTGAACTAAATGATCAGATTTAAGTGTTCAGAAAACCATGTGGGCCAAGTGAATTATACATTTTATAAAAATTATAAGACTTTCTTTTGCATCCCTGGCCGCATTACCACCACGTGTGAGATTTTTTTCCCCAAAAATGCAATGGCCTGTCGTCGGTTTGCATAAGACTTTGGTGTTACACTCCTTTATTTGTTGTGCCAACAACAAAGGCTGCAAACCACACAGACTGACATATATGATGATCTGACTATAAAGAATAAAGTGCTGCAGAACTAAAATGCAGCAGATAATTAAGACAATCCCAATACATTTTAAATAGGAGTTATTAAATGTTATACTTACTGGCTGAAGTTGTATGAAGGTCTTGCTAGCCTCATTAATGGATGGACATAAAAACTCTGCACTCTCTAGACAAAAAGAATGGGAAAACAACATCACATCTGATCTCTGCTAAAAACATAACATCTCTGATACAGTATCAGCCACAGATCAGAGGGTTGGTCAATATAAACTTGAAATCACAGGAGACAACCCAAGAATATTATAAAATTAATATAAAATAGTAACTAAATACGACTCAATAACACATCTTCATTCATATAACACATATAAATGTTTGTTAAACTGTACACGCAGTGACACGCAGTGTCTTGGTGACAAATGCGTTTATGTATTCAGTTCATGTCCAAACACTTAAATTATTGATTCATTTTAAAAGAGAGGACCAAGCAATATACATATTAGACACCGGTTCTTGGAAACGCTGTTTCGTTTTCATTTATTGACGCGTTACCTGCCGTACCGACTGTGAAGTGAATGTGCTGCTTGTCCCTGCCTCTCAGTGACAGAGTAGACACCGGCTCCGCAATTCTCCGCCGCCGGTTAAGTTAACTTGTGCTCGCGCCTCGCGGTCTGTCTTTCCATATCGAATGACAAGAAAGCAACTCGTTTGTCATCAACTTTAATTTAATAGTGTCGCTATTGCTAAGCTGGGAAATCTATGCGCGTGTGTGACACAAAAAGCCGAAGTGGGGTTGCGGAGGTCGACTCGGTACCGGTTTTGACTCGCTTTGTTAAAGGCTTTCAGAAATTGTCATGAGTTAACGTAATCAACCGTATGATGGGGATTTTGTAACATCGATTTTATTAATTGTATTAATTTTATTAATATGCCATATTAAACATCTTAGAACGATTATTCGAGTCAATTTGTGTAAATGGCGATCTGAGGTAACAGTCGTCATTCCTCTAAATTACACCCGTCGTCTTATAAATTAATAAATTAACACGTTGCTGTCTCGCAAAATGTTATAATCTTGTTTATATTCATGAAATGTTTACAAAAACATATAAACTTACCTTGAAACAACTGCTTCCAGTGACTCTGTCCTTTCACGACGACCGTTGCTGAGCACATTCAAACATCAAAGGCGCGAAGCACGTGAGCCTCTTCAAACAACCCCGCATAATAACCCAGCAGTTTTAACCCAACAACCAGAAAACTGAAACTACCCAAAAAGTGTTTAAAATGTTAAAAATTAACCCAGCAAAACAACCCAACAGACTCAACCCAGCATTTTGGGTTAAAAAATAACCCAGCCATTTTTAGAGTGTAAAGTAGGCGGTGCGTGCCGTCGCCATCTTGGCCGAATTGCAGTTTAAGTCACTTCCGTATTGGCTCCATCAGAGAGACTGATAGAGAAAAAAGATTGAGAGATCTGTTGCATGTTTCCAATGGCCAGGAAATAAAGGAAAGGATTTCGAGGATTCTGTCCAGAGAAGAACTTCCACCACATTTGTTGCAATCTACAAAAGAGGAAAAAACTTTTAGTGGTCTGAACTAAATGATCAGATTTAAGTGTTCAGAAAACCATGTGGGCCAAGTGAATTATACATTTTATAAAAATTATAAGACTTTCTTTTGCATCCCTGGCCGCATTACCACCACGTGTGAGATTTTTTTCCCCCAAAAATGCAATGGCCTGTCGTCGGTTTGCATAAGACTTTGGTGTTACACTCCTTTAACTGTTGTGCCAACAACAAAGGCTGCAAACCACACAGACTGACAAATAGGATGATCTGACTATAAAGAATAAAGTGCTGCAGAATAAAATGCAGCAGATAATTAAGACATCCCCCAATACATTTTAAATAGGAGTTATTAAATGTTATACTTACTGGCTGAAGTTGTATGAAGGCCTTGCTAGCCTCATTAATGGATGGACACAAAAACTCTGCACTCTCTAGAAAAAAAGAATGGGAAAACAACATCACATCTGATCTCTGCTAAAAACATAACATCTCTGATACAGTATCAGCCACAGATCAGAGGGTTTGTCAATATAAACTTAAAATCACAGGAGACAACCCAAAAATATTATTAAATTAATATAGAATAGTAACTAAATACAACTCAATAACACATCTTCATTCATATAACACATATAAATGTTTGTTAAACTGTACACGCAGTGACACGCAGTTTCTTGGTGACAAATGCGTTTATGTATTCAAGTTCATGTCCAAACACTTAAATTATTGTTTCATTTTAAAAGAGAGGACCAAGCAATATACATATAAGACACCGGTTCTTGGAAACGTTTTCATTTATCGACGCGTTACCCGCCGTACCGACTGTGAAGTGAATGTGCTGCTTGTCCCTGCCTCTCAGTGACAGAGTAGACGCCGGCTCCGCAATTCTCCGCCGCCGGTTAAGTTAACCCAAGTGCTCGCGCCTCGCGGTCTGTCTTTCCATATCGAATGACAAGAAAGCAACTCGTTTGTCATCAACTTTAATTTAATAGTGTCGCTATTGCTAAGCTGGGAAAACTATGCGCGTGTGTGACACAAAAAGCCGAAACGTTGCGGAGGTCGGCTCGGTACCGGTTTTGACTCGCTTTGTTAAAGGCTTACAGAAATTGTCATGAGTTAACGTAATCAACCGTATGATGGGGATTTTGTAACATCGATTTTATTTATTTTATTAATATGCCATATTAAACATCTTACAACGATTATTCGAGTCAATTTGTGTAAATGGCGATCTGAGGTAACAGTCGTCATTCCTCTAAATTACACCCGTCGTCTTAGTCTGTATAAATTAACACGTTGCTGTCTCGCAAAAATGTTATAATCTTGTTTATATTCATGAAATGTTTACAAAAACATATAAACTTACCTTGAAACAACTGCTTCCAGTGACTCTGTCCTTTCACGACGACCGTTGCTGAGCACATTCAAACATCAAAGGCGCGAAGCACGTGAGCCTCTTCAAACAACCCAGTATAATAACCCAGCAGTTTTAACCCAACAACCAGAAAACTGAAACTACCCAAAAAAGTGTTTAAAATGTTAAAAATTAACCCAGCAAAACAACCCAACAGACTCAACCCAGCATTTTGGGTTAAAAAATAACCCAGCCATTTTTAGAGTGCAATGCTCCAAGTTATAGTTAAACATCTAAAAAGATCTTTAATTTGATGTTTTTGTTTAGTGGTGATTACCTAAATTGTTATTTTAATGGCTGCATGTCCATCATCTGAAACAAAGCACTTGCCTTCCTGAAGTTCTGGTTTCAGGTTTTTTAACACACAGTAATGAGAAAGTAAAGTGCATGCACTTGAACTTATTTTTTCTCAAAATTGACGTCAAGCAGGTGTAGCTCTGTCATATTTCAATGAATCATACATCATTTTGAAGTTTTATAAATAGAGAATGTGAAAATAACGAACACATTTTTGAAAATTTGCGCCAGCATGGGGTCACATATTTTTAAACATTTTGAGGTCCTGATTTGCACTCTATTCATAAAAAGTGCCATATACTCTGAAGACCTGCATCTCTTTGACTCTTGTTTTGTTCTTCAAACTGACAACAATGGCAACAAGCCCCAAGCATTGCATGATATTTAGCACCTTCTGTTTCAATTATCCATGTTTCTTTCAAACACTCCCCTTTTCTCACCCCTTTATCTCACACAATCTCAGTTTTTAAAAAAAATTGTCAGTTTTAACAGGTGACTTCATAATACTGTAAAACTGTAACTAACATATGCATTTATCAATCCAAGCAGTTCAACAGAGACATTTTAAAGGTTTCAGTAAAGGCAACGTGCACTGTACAGCACACCTTATAAGCCAAAAGACATTATGCTGCTTAGAAAGGTGAGGACTTTCATCTCTTCATTGAAGTAGGTCAACAATCTATCATTAGCATAGGGGTGTCTATCTTGTCCCAGTGATTACACTGAATTAAGACCTTGATAAGAAGCCATTTTTGTCCATATTATGGCCTTGGGTGCTTACGATAAACTAATATAAACGTAAAACCACAGGACTGAGAAAGCCTGCAGCACTTTGTGAAACAATTACTTACAACTTCATCTTAGCAGCTGATTGTTTTTTATAAGCTATGATAAGGTCTCTTCTGGAACCAGATCAGCTTTGTACGATTCATCAGCTTAAAAAGAAATGGAACTAATAAAGTCCAATGTGTCAAGCAGCAAGCGCCGTCTCTAAAATTAACAGGAAATTAGAGACATGCTGTTTAAATGAAGGCCTGACTTTAATGAACTATTAAACTATCAGTATCCAGTAGATTTCAAATTGAAGAAAATTATTTATGGTTATTTTTTAGAATTTTAAAGGAATCACTTTCCTCCGTTTAATTTATGAGCCGTCCCAAAATTCCTCAAATGTACGGTCAGCCCTTGAACGTCAAAAAATAAATACTTTGGGGCTTTGCTGTGCTTTTTTAACTTATGACTTTCCAATCACTTTTCCCAACTGGAATTCTTAATTTTCAAACAGATGGCTACTTTAAAAAGCGTTCCTATGCAGATGAGCTTTTTCCTAATTACCATGCATTAAATATGCCAGAGACTGTGTCAGTAGGAAATATGTGTGTATTGGACTTTCACGATTTCTCAATGTCAATCTTTATTGGTATTATTTATTTAATTTTTTTGCATTTTAGAATGGCTAGGTGCCCCCCCAACTGTGTTGTCTTGCACAAGGGTCAGTACTGTCAATGTAATCAGATCATCTTCATTCATCCAGCTCTAATTGTGAGACCCACACCCTGTGGCGAAATTAAATCATTTCTCCCTTTCTAAACCTGCAGTAATTATGCACCTATGAATTATTTATAGGACAAGTATAGATATAATAATTTTTAATCAACTTTCAGCTGGTGAGGGATGGACAGCAGAGTCTGTTGAGTGTGTGTGTGTGTGTGCGCGCGCGCGTGTGTTACCATGTGTTCATCTGCGTGTAGAAACCTGATGTTCCTGCTTTCTCTCTCCACATTCTGTGTGCCGTTGTCATGGCAATGTATGTGTGTCAACACAGAGTTTGACTTCCTATGACTAATTTTGCTAATTAACAGTGTGACTGTTGCACTGTGGGATGTGCGGCCGCGTGCATGCATCTCTCTAAGGACATATAATCCCAGGGCTAGCTGCTGTTCTATTAGCGCCAGTTGCTGTGCACCTAAATGTCTTCTATATAAATGTTTCTAATAAAGGAATAGGGAGTCTTTGTTCCAGCCTGTTTCAAGCAGAAGAAATGGTTGTTAAACTGAATTGGCCACACCCCATAAAATGTTGAAATTGAAGTGAATTGACAACACCCAGTAGGATGATGAAATGGAAGTTGAACTGAACTGACCATGCCCCAAAAGATGTTAAAGTTCCCATAACGCACACTGTTTCTGCATATCTGAGGTTATCTGGTGTACATATAGAGTAGTACATTCATATCTCCGATGAGTCTTTAGTTTTATCAGATTTATAAAAAACAGATCAGCTCCAGCGATTTTTTTCCGATTACGCACAAATTTGGAGAAGTTACGAGCTGCAGGAGGAGCAAGTCACGAGCCAAGCAACACTGTATACAACACTGAATAACTTATGATTCACTACATATTTTGCGCCATATACATCATACCGTATGAATTTACGCGCCGATTTCCAAAATAACACAAAAGTCTTACTTACCGCATGCAACTAATGACCCGGTTGGGACTTTTCAATGAAATCCAGCGTTAAACAAACACACACACAATACTCTGCTGCTACCCTTGATAAACAAACTATATCTATTGTTTCCATAAGGCTGGCTTTCTTCTCCTTACATCCAAAAACACATTTCTTCTTTCGTGCCATTGTTGAGTCTTGATATTAAACAAAGCTGTCGCATGAATTGATGCCTGTGACTTCTAGCGTCCCTGGTTCTCGACCCTCCCGCTCATTGACGTGTGGCCGTGTGTTTCCGGGGAAAGTGCCTATAAAAAGAAATAATACGTATGGCTTAACGCTTATACGTCAGCTGTACCCACATTCGAAAAAAAACTTTCCAAAATTTGTATGAATCCTGGCGAAGTGCATTCTGCACAGAAATACGTAACACGTCCAACTGCTTTTTTGACACTTTGCCTATGTTTAGCATGAGGAATCTAACTCTAAAACTGTGTTAATAAATAAAAATGCATTAAAATACATGTGCTATACGTATTACTTTTTTATGGGCACTTTCCTGGAAAACCACACCCACACGTCAATCAGCGTGAGAGCCAGAACAGAGGATACAAAGTTACATGCATCACTTCACACGACAGCTTTGTTTTTTTATCAAACTCAACAACATGCATCACTTCACACGACAGCTTTGTTTTATATCAAACTCAACAATGGCACAAAAGAATAAGTGTGTTTCTGG
The DNA here is from genome assembly GCF_030506205.2 of Paramisgurnus dabryanus. Taxonomy (NCBI): domain Eukaryota; kingdom Metazoa; phylum Chordata; class Actinopteri; order Cypriniformes; family Cobitidae; genus Paramisgurnus; species Paramisgurnus dabryanus. The sequence continues at coordinate 26,299,483 of NC_133352.1, forward strand.
ATGTAAGGAGAAGAAAGCCAGCATTGTGGAAACAATGGGTATAGTTTGTTTATCCAGGCTAGCAGCGGAGTTTTGCATGTGTGTTTGTTTAACGCTGGATTTCATTGAAAAGTCTCAACCAGGTCATGGGTTGCATGAGGTAAGTAAGACTTTTATGTTATGATGGAAATAGGCACGTACATGCATATTATATAAACGACACAAACATGTAGTGAATCATGAGTTAAACAGTCAGTGTTGTATTAAGTGTTGACTCTGACTCGCTCCTCCCGCAGCCAGAAACTCATCCTTCCAAAATTTTCTTTCTGTACGTTATCGGAAAGACTTGTTAAAGGTATTCTTTTATAAATCTAATACAAATAAAGACTCTTTGGAGATATGAAGGATACTGTAAGACAATTTCCTAAATAAGATAGCACCATCCCAAAGGACACTGCATGGGGGCAAAGTGAGTGCGCGAGAAAAGCCTCTCTCCACGATTCACAGTGGACTTCCCACTGAGACACATTTGGGTTTCAAAGACACACCTTTAGGGTGTCATACATTTGTATTCTTTTCTCTAAAAGTAAACTGTATATGGAATGCTACATTCTGCAAACACATGTATCTGAAACTGGTCTTGTTTGGTGTTATATGAAGTGTTTTAATGCAAGTGGTACATTTGGGTTTATTAATATGACAACAGGATTCAATGTTAATCTGTGACAATAAGTAAATTTAACCTAATGTTGGGAGACAACTCCCACCTTAGACATGTTGACCAATCACCCACTGTATGTATATTAGGCAACACCCCTGGGCTTACAAGAACCAATCAGTATGTCATATCACAATGCTTTGTTCTCTGGATATTTAAGGAAAATGTCAGAAGATTCAGGCGGGACTTTCAATATCGAGAAATGCACCCCCATGATGCTGTCCTGGCACAGCATCATGTATTGTTATTTTACTTTGAGGAATCTGTAACCAGATCTTCATCTCATTACCAGGTATGCAATGGGTCTTTCTGTTCATGGAAATTCACCCCCATGATGCTGTATCTTTGATACAGCATCATGTATTTTATTTTACTTTGAGAAATCTGTAACCAGATATTCATCACTTGCCAGGTATGCATTATTCTCATTTGATTATATTTGTTTTCTCGTATTTGAATTGGAATGTGAATTGGCTTCTGAATTATGTTTTACCTACCTGGTTAATAAATTGTTATATTTGATTTTATTCTGTGTTGCTCGGTAAATGTTGACACTACAAGTAATATCGTTGTATCCGTAGTTACCGTAAGGACTGAAATCAGGCTAGGATCGGCCCAAACCCAGTTAGATAGTGAATAATACATCAGCTGAGGATTTGTGAGATACGAATAGCAATTGGCGTTAGTTTAAGTGTACTTAGAAGCGTGGGGGCTGTGTTTCCGTTTAGAGTAACATTTCTGATTACTCTAAATAGGGTCAGCCTCAACCTCTGTTTATTTCAATGTTATTCTATTCATTAATCTTGATTAGAAATAATAATTGTAATAATTAAGTGTCACCTCTAAGGGGACTAAATAAAGTATGTTTAAAGTTGAGCACGCAGAAAGCGGCCGCTTAAGCGTATAGTCCAACCTCTGGCAGCGACCAACACTGATTCGCTTACGACCGTTGACCAGTATATTAATTATGAGGCCCGTACTAGGATCATGTGCGACTGTGAGAACCGAATGAACGAGTGTAATACCAGAGCTTTATCAGAATAAACAAACAAACATCCATCTAAATTCTGTAAGTTTTAAAAGTAATAATCCGATTTGTAATATAATATAAACTAAATCTTTGTCTTTGGAGTCAGATTAGAGATAAATATACCTAAATTACGTAACGCCAAAACGTCAACTACAAAACACCTGAAAAGACCGAACGCGCTATCAATCCTTCCCATGCGGTTTGGACTTCGCCATTGGGCCAAACGGATGGATGGGGGATATAAATTTCACCCCCTTACAATACAATGTTAGTTATGGATGCTTTAATTTATTATTGTGCCATACACCAATGCATTGTTTTCAAACGCCCTTTGTTTTTGTGTGCTGTTGTAGGTACAATTTCTACCCATGTTTCTCTCCAGGACATTGATGTCTCTGGTACCACATCAGAGGGTTTGGCTGTGATAGTTTCCCTGTGAGGCACTTAGGTCCTAGTGCCACCACAGAGAGCTCCATTTCTCCAGAACCCTTCTGTTTCTGCCTGAACAAAATAGGATGTTGTTTAATCTCCTTTCTATGTATAGGTGCGGCCTTGATCAATTTCACAATCTCTTTGCTTACCCATTGCTCTCATAGTTATAGTCTGCAAAAAAAAAAAAAAAAATTGCTGAAACCTTTGAGAACTGTGGACTATCACTTATTAGTGTTTCTGCCGCACAGTGTCTAAGAAAATAGCCTTCAGAAAAATAGTTTTGCTGTGTGTTGGGTATTTTTTATTTCAAGTACCCTGAGTTATATCCAGAGGCGGTAAGGCAGGACATACTGGGTATTGTGGATGGTGTCATTGTTTCAGAGTACATGAGCTGATGCCTCAAACTATTTTAACATTTTGGCTGCTGAAGCCTGTTCACCAAATTGACTGCTGTGCTCTAGCTCCACAAGGGCAACCCCCTTGAATCCTTTGTACAAGTATTTCTGTCTGCATGCTCTCTGGAAGGACCACTCTAGCAATTCATTAAAAGACTCTTTGCAACCACAAAAAGACATTCCCCCTTGTGACTATTTCACCTGTCTAGGCCACCCTATGTTACATCAGTCTATTAGCCGAATGCTGATTGTGTTCGCAACTTGCTCTAGCTGCGATTGTGGTGCCGAGGTGAAATGGATGATGTATTGAATCCACAAAGACCAGGGGTTCTCTTTCCATCTTTTCTTCATTTGACAGTTCACACACTATTGGGACCCTTGACAATACACCCACTATGCCTTCACTAGGACCAGTGCCATGGCTAGCTGAGTGAACAGAAACAATTTTAGGGGCCCACAACATTTATTTATTTAAAGGTAAGGCCCCCAGTGCAATCAGTCTAAGTTATAGTCCAAAGTAAATGCATTAGCAGACACCTTTGCTTTTGCTCATACAGTATTGTGCTAACATTTGTTTCAATGGCATGCCCTTTTCAAAAGCTACTTCACGCTGCCCTATTAGCATTTTTAGCTAAAAAATCATGCAGTGCATCTAGTGTCTATGAAATGGGAAAAAAACGTAATTATGAATGTGGCCAATTTACATTTACTGTATGTATTTGGCAGACGCTTTTATCCAAAGCGATTCAAGCTATGCATACCTTTTGCACTGCTAACGCTATAGCTCCTGAGCTACAGGAACTCTATGCTTAAAGGAACTTTGTCAATATTTATTTACCCTAATTTTATTAAAAGAGACACACCACATTTTTGAAAATATACTAATTTTCCTCACACCCCTAGAGTCAAAAAATAGATTTTTACCGTTTTGAAATCCATTCAGCTGATCTCCGGGTCAGGCGGTACCACTTTTAGCATAGCTTAGCACAAACCATTGAATCTGATTAGACCATTGATATCGCGCTTAAAAATAACCAGAGTTTCAACATTTTTATTTATAACTTGACTCTTCTGTAGTTACATCATGTACTAAGACCGACAAAAAATTTAAAGTTGGGATTTTCTAAGCAGATATGGCTAGGAATTATACTCTCATTCTTCCGTAATAATCAAGGACTTTGCTGCAGCAAACATGGCTGCAGCAGACGTAGTGATATTACGCACTGCCCAAAAACAGTCCCCTGCCATTGAAAGTTACTAAGGGGACCATTTTCGGCTGCTGCATAATATCATTGCGCCTCCTGAAGCCATGTTATAGCAGCAAAGTCCTTGATTATTAAGCCAAAATTGAGAGTATAGTTATGCTATGCTACGAGCTGTGCTAAAAGTGGTACCGCCAGACCCGGAGATCAACTGAATGGATTCCAAAATGGAATTCCAAAGCCCTTAAAGTTACAAAAAGTTCAAAACACAAAAGTTTAAAATAAATAACTCAACTTCTCATATATGTAAGAGTCCTGAAAACATGATTTTTACCAAACCCTTTTTCAATCCCTTCATGACATTTAAAATATAAGAGTCAAGTGGAGTTGTTTATCACTTTTGGGTCGTTTTGAAGCTTGAAGAAGTGGTCACCATCCACTTACATAGTAACAAAAACCCAAAACAACACTTTGGGATTTTGTATGTTTGGTTCTAAAAAACAAAGAAGGAAATTAAAGTAAATGACAAGTAAGTAATGACAAAGTTTTCGTTTTTGGGTAAACTACCCCTTAAGAAACGTCTTACATCTGCAACAATTTAAGGTGTTGGCACCTTTGCAATTGCTTTGTGGTTGCTCTAGGGCTGTCTTTCAGAACATTTTGCGGCCTACAGACCTCAAACCGTGCAAATGAAATTTTGGGTTTAGGGTCCATTGTAAGCCGCTCATCATGTTAAGCTTTATCTTTCCACACATGCTAACAAATCATCCGCACGGCAGATCATCCAGTTAGTCCATCTAAGAGCTGAGACATGCATCTCTGGGAGTGCTCTGGACCAAGACTGATCCCAAAGGGTAAGATGGTAAAGCAAAATCGGCCAAATGGTGTGATAAATGTTCTCTACATTCTTATGCCAGTGGTATCTGCCAGAAGCTGGACCATGTATCTAAATTGGTAAAAATTGTTGCTTCGTTCAACAGAGTCAGTGATTGCTCTACTGATGGTAATATATGCCACTCTCTGCGCACTGCTTCATTGAGATTAGTTAGATCAATTCTCATTCGTATCTTTCCTTTGGGCATTACATCAGGCACCATTCCTGCACACAGTTCTGCTGGTGGCTTTCCCCTTTAGATTACTCCCATTTGTTCCATATGCTCCAGTTCCCCATTAACTTTGTTTTCCAATGGCATTGGAAACTGGCACTCTCCTTGGGCTTGTGTGAGCATGACATAGCACTGGAGAATTCAATAGTCTCCCTTTAACAGTCCTAGTCCAGTAAATTCTTTAGGAAGTGCTGGAATAAACTCTCTATTGGTAGGTTCTATGCAACCTGTATGGGCTCAATAGCTAGTAAACCCAATGGGGGTTTAAGAAGTGAATATATTACAAAAACGGTGACTGATTGTGCAATTTTGCTTTACCTGTGATGCCATTGGCTGCAGTTTATTACCGTGACTGTATAGTTGTTGTTGAACTATAGGCCATTTTTCCTACAGCTATATAGCCTTGTAAGGGCAGATCTGACTCCAGTACCTGTATCTGGTATATAATGACGCCATTTGGTTTTATATTAGTGTGTGGATGTCTAAGCCTATGTACTATGTTTTTTACTGGGCCTGAAACTGGATCAACATTACTCTTCTTCTCAGTCTATAAAGAAGTGCCTCACAACAACAGCTTTCTGTAGTCTTACTCTGTTTTACTTGATTGATGATTCTGTTTAACATTCATTCCGGTTGGAGTTTTTCTTCAAAGTGACATATCTCTTATCGCTACAACAATGCAATCATGTACACGGTGCAAGAGTGCGCCTGATGGTTTCTTTGCAACAAGGTACAAAATCGCTTTTGAGAAAAACTTCACTTTCTCTCTTCCAGCGTGATGGATTAAGCTTCTAACTTCTGACAAATCTGAAACCGTCATTACCTTCAAAAAACAGCTGGCTGTTGTAGCTTTTGCACCACTGCATTACTCCTAAAACTTGGCATCACCGTAAAAAAAATGCTTATGCCTCCAAACAAAATGTTTTCTGAACGACCACTACCATGTATTGAAATTTGTTGCTGTGCTTTCAGTGATAAAACATTTGAAATGTCCTCTGCTTCAACAACATTAGGGTGGCGGATGATATTTTTCTAGCATTAGCTGGACACATGGTGTCATTTAAATTATATGTAGAAATAAGGATGTCAAACAGACACAAACTGACGACAGCCTAGTCAATACTGTCATGTCATGACCAAAGTCCTAGTTAAGATGTATATCACCTAGTAGAATGTAATAGACAATTTATTTCATTTTGGCTTTCACCCAACATGTCACATGTTAGTCTATAATTTGACACGCAAAAATTATCAAGACGAGAAAAAACATAAAAAACCTCACTGTATCTGCATTGAAATGCTTTATGCTTAAATCTTCTGAGGTTGGGACATATACTGTACTATACCAGTACCATTAAATGTATACTGTACGACTCTGAA
>NC_133352.1:27205924-27305924 GCF_030506205.2 Paramisgurnus dabryanus
TCACTCTGGCCATTGGAGATGGAGCCAATGATGTGGGCATGATCCAAACCGCTCACGTGGGTGTCGGCATCTCTGGCAATGAAGGACTGCAGGCTGCCAACTCATCAGATTACTCTATTGCACAGGTGAGAAACGATCAGATTACAGACGCCTACAGGGAGTAAAAAACATTGCTGTACAGTGCAATGTGCAAGATTCTTTTTACAAATAATTATCTTTTTAATTCTTTCATTACCATAGGTAAACTAAGGTTTTCTCGCAGAGTTTTAAAAAGACAAAAATTCTGAAAGTTACATTTAAGGACTTAAAAAGTCTTAAACTACCAGATTTTCATCTTAGGTCTTAAATTTCTTAACCCCGTTCAATCCCAAAAGGGTTGTCCACAGGCAGAAAGTGTTTGATGGGCAGGCCTCTAAAAATCTGGACACAAAAGAAAAGTTCTGATTGCGCTTCAATCCAGTTTTTAATCACTATTTTTTAAAGAATATGTAGGAATATGTAGGCTATTATAATCCACGCAAATCATGCCATAAGCTTTATTTCTGGTGTTTTGATCTGACTGTACTGTGCGTTTGACAAGAAACATACCTTAAACTTAATTTTGTATAAGCAAAAATCTTTTCTGGGTTAATTTAACCAACTAAACACCCGTGTCATTGCCAGATACTGAAACATAGAGGACCCAGAATCAAAAAAATCAACACTACTTTATTGAAAATCAACTTAAACAGTCGGGCCGTCGAGTCCCGAGCCACCAACAGGGGGTCAACTTTAGTGTTATTGGTTTAGTTTTTTTTTTTTTTTTTTTGCTTTTCTTTACCTCGCTGGTCCATGCGTCTTTACTCCCTTCACTTTAATCCGCTCTCTGCTGCAGTGCAACCTAACACGCTGTCCAGATAACAGCAGCGATTGGTGGATGGAAAGCAAGAAATTACTGTAGTAAACCAAATATTGCTAAAAAACACAACTTGTCGTTTTTTAGGAACAATTAGATTTCTTATTGAGCAGTTACGGTTAATTGAATAGTGGTAGAATCAGAGCCCTTTAGTAGATCATGTTAGCAACACATAACAAACCAATTTTAATTGCACAGCCTTTTAATGGTAAATTTTCATCAATTATTTTGTAATTAGAGATACAGGCTATTAAACACAATGGCAGTACATTGTTCAAATTTATGCATGAAAACATATGGGGGGAGTGTTTTTGGCACTGTGATGTTGATGGTTGGTTAAATTAAATGCAATAAATTATTTATTAATAACTTAAATTAATAAAATGCATAAATTAATGCATTCAGGGATTGATAATAATTGAAAGTAATGAAGATGGCATCTCTCATCAGATGTTCATATTAACAACAAAAAGGATTCAACACTGAGACGGGGTATTATTTTAATGTACAATAAATTAAACGTGTCTTAAAGAACATTCACACGGGGCGAAAGCATTAGCGCTTCTCATTTACTTTTAACAGGTGACGTCATGCTTTGCCAAACTGAATTGTGGATCCGTCAATGTCGCTTCACTGCCGTTGCTCGCGGCAGATGTTGAACATTTCTCAACTTTTCAAGCCCCAACGCGTGCGTCAGCCAATCAGATCGCCTTATGCAAATAACCTAGTGCGAGCCAGCCAATTATGTTTATGCAAGACCAGAGCATGTACCGTAAAACATGTTAACAAGGCACATGCCAGCATCTGACCATACTAATCTTCCAATAATATAGTGGATTTTATTTGTCAAAAAACATTGTTGATAGAATTACATAAAAATGCTACCTACACATATTGTTGTGATATATAAATGCATTTCTTCACTATAAATTTGCCTCTAACTCAGTGGCTCACTATGAGCTTCCCAACTAATTGAAGTCTCCTTGAATCACGTGACACCCAAGCTTTTTGGACTTCCTTTGTCAGAAGTCTCTTTCTAAAGGGCTGTGGGTAGAATGTTGTCAGTGCCAACACTCACGGTCTGATAGATAAACAAAATACATGGAAATACATTATGCTTAACCCTGTTTTAATACTGCGTTTATTTAATATTTTTCTATAACTGAATCAACAAGAATAGACTGTTTTGAGAATATCTGGGATCATTTGAATGCTTCTAGTTATGTGTCATGTTGATCTTAAATTTCACTCATAATGGTCTTAAAAGGTCTTAAATTGAATTTACTGAAACCTGCAAGAACCCTGTAAACTTGCATGTTATTTATTATTTACCCGATGACATTCATACCTTCTACACCTAAAGCACATCAGTTCTCTAAAGTTGCACTCCTGTTTCATATCACTACAGTGCCATTCCCAAAACATGACTCTGGATCTAGATTATCTGGGGTGAAAGATTAAAACCTGTGGCAGTTTGAGATTGCAAAAAGGGTCAGTTTACATAGCTGGAGTGTTGTCTTATTCAAACCCCTGCCGTCTGTGAAACTGGATCTTCCCCTCTTATGTAAACTTAATTAAAAAGATGTTTTGTAATTCTCCGATTTTGATACAGCACAATCTTTATTGTACAGGTAACAATAGAAAATCTCAAGTGTCATGGATCGCTGTCAACACTGCTCTCCATCACTGTCCCGTGTTTCATTTTATGTTTTGTGCGGTTCACAGTAACATCTCTTTTCACACTTGTACTGTATTGCTACAGGCGGCCCCGAGCAGTCTGTTGCCTGGCCTCATGCATCGGGTTACTCTAGAAAGCATCTTGTCTTGTCTTAAGTACCCTCATGGCATTGTGGGTGGACGCTAGTGAATACAGACTGGTTCGTAGAGAGTTATCTGAACTGCCTTTCAGCAAAATGGCTCATATGAAATGGTCTGGATCAGAGGGGGAACTTTAATGGGTCCTAACGTCAACCTACATGCATCCATCATCTAAATCAAGTGTCATGTTATATTTTGCACCATAAAAACTTCTCACATTGCTGCTTCTCTTTAGGTGTTGAATTAGATAAAGACATTCATACAGATGGTATTATATATAGACTGATGTTTAAGTTGGGGTCATTACAGACATTTATTGGGCTTGACAAAACGATTTTGGGTGGGCCCTTTCTCCTCCTGGGTCTAATTTGTTTGGTTGCATTTGGTTTACACATAATTGAATGGGGTTGTTTCCTCGTCATAGATTAAAATATCCTGTAATAGTTTCTTAAAGAACTAAAGAAACAAGATTGTTAGATTTGAGAATCTGTCATTTCCTATGGCTACATGTGAAGGGTGTCTAGATTTGTAATCTTTGCACCATCATGCTTTATAAATTGGTGTTAATCCCAGGCTTGAGGTTTGTTTGGGATCCGCTTTGAAGGTTTGATTATATTATCTACATGAAGCAGCAGGAACTCTGCCATCTTGTGCTTGAGGTCAAGCTGGACCCGCCACAAACCAGATAGATTTTAGACAGGGGCTCCACATCCAGACCCCACTGTAGATTGTCTGTCAACAGCTCAAATCCAGAGGTCAAACGACTCCTGATCCCCTCAAACACGCTCCGTACCCCTTACATCCCAACCCACTGTTCTGCCCCCAGAAGAGTGACCCAAATGTTTATTTAACAGGAAAGATGTTTAAAACATTGTCACCATCAGGGTGCCCTCGAGGAGATCAAATGTGACGTCCATACTTGTTCACTGATTAATATTCATGTTTGCAGCTTCCTGTGTACAGCATTATTAACAAACAGTGCTACTGTCCAGTTCAGCCCCGAGAGAGCGATAGCATGCTTTTTCTACCTCTGCTTTTCAACAACTCAAAAACTCTTGAATAATGGACTGTGGCTGGAATGTTTGTGAGACAGTCGGGGTTCTGCCCCTGCATCTCCGGGCTTCCTGTTGCCCAACACGGATAAGATTGTCTCTTTATTTCAAAATCCAGGGGAATTTGGCAGAGGAACTATAGCTCTGTACTATTCAGATCTTGTGTAAATGGTAGACTTTAATTAGCTTATCTCTATGTTTTTCCTTCTCTTTGACAGTTCAAATACTTGAAGAATCTTCTCCTGGTTCACGGCGCTTGGAACTACAACCGCGTTGCCAAGTGCATCCTGTATTGCTTCTACAAGAACATTGTGCTTTACATTATTGAGGTAAGGAGAAAAGTCAACTAAAGTTTAATCCACTTAATTCAGCACATGCAGCTCAAATTGAATTATCTCAAATATTAGGGACTTTAAAGTTTTAAAGGATTATGTAACATTAAGTAGCAGACAACACTGATGTCTTAGGGGCGGATCACAAAGAACGTGTTTCTGGCAGTGTCAGGCGCCTTTTTTAAATTGCTTTCTATGGGCAGTGAGCGTTAATGTGCGCTGTTTATACCTGCTGTGCCAGTAGTTTTTGCAGGAGCCCTCTAAACGCCTGCAACTGAAAATAGTCAACTCTGAGTAAAAAAGCATCAGATACATAGACTGTAAAGAAGATGGACGTAGTGTCCGTGACGTCACCCATAGGTTTTTGAAGATCGTTTTTGAAGCTTAAAGTAGGCGGTGCCTGCCGTTGGCATCTTGGCCACGTGTTGCTACGCATCACTCACGGATATCTGAAAACGTGTAAAGATGCGGGATGTCGGTGAAGCTGAGGTGGCTGAATGCTGAAACACAGCCCCTAGCTCGACTTTGGCTGTTGAACCGTCACACCCTTAATTATGCAGAATTTTAAGGCTTAATATAATGTAAAAGGATGAGTTACAAAAAAATTCTCTCCTCGCAGTTGTCATGAAGGGCAAAATTAGCTATACAGATACAAAAAATTTTGTACCAGACTGTAAACATAATATTTTCTTCTATAAAGTTGGCCATTTTAACATGGGGGTCTCTGGGAATTGACTCCCTTTTGGAGCCAGCCTCTAGCGGCCATTCAATGAATTGCAGTTGAATTTGTACAGGTTTGGAACAATTTGAGTATGAAGAAAGAATGGCAAAATTTATTTTTTGGGGTTAACTATCCCTTTATATTAAAGGGGACATATCATGGAAATCTGACTTTTTCCATGTTTAAGTGCTGTAATTGGGTTCCCAGTGCTTCTACCAACCTAGAAAATGTGAAAAAGGTCAACCCAGTAGCTTAGTTTTCGTAAACCATTCTCTGCAAGCATATGAAAAAATAGGTCATTCAAATTTTGCTCCCCTTGTGATGTCAGAAGGGGATAATACCGCCCCGTAATCTTCACCATACAACCACGGCACTGCCATTTAGTGCAGAGATCAGCTCATTTGCATTTAAAAGGACACACCCAAAAACGGCACATTTTGGCTCACACCTACAAAGTGGCAATTTTAACATGCTATAATAAATTATCTGTGGGGTATTTTGAGCTAAAACTTCACATGCATACCAAAGACTTATTTGACATCTTAAAGTCTTGAGAAATGTCCCCTTTAAATAAATTTTAATAGTAAATATTGAAACTGGACTAAATAACTACACATGGACTCATTTATTAACTGGCACTGCACTTGTGTCAGTGCAAGAGAGATGTGTTTCTGTGCAGGTCTGTCAAAGTGGAGCCCACAGGCAATCTATCTGAAATGGTATTTGACAGTTTCCAGACCTGGTGCTGATAGTGGGTTCAGAGACTTGACCAAGAGTGACCTGACATGTTAAAGGGCTGCTATCAGCACTAGATTTATCCTGAAAGGCGTTTGGCCATTTTGATCTGGGGCTGAACACGTTATACCTTAAAGACAACATTAGGCTTTCTCAGCAGCAGTTGAAATCCAAACTCACCAAGAACCAAAGGCGGTTCAAATCTGGCTGGAGTTAAGTTTGGCTCGTAGCTTTTCTAGGGATAGCAAAAGATATACATGATAATACGCATGGATAATTGAACCTGTAGTGCTCCTGTGTAGCTCAGCGGTAGAACATTGCTCTAGGAGCACAAAAGGTCATTGGTTTAAACCCAGATAGCACACATGCTGATTAAACGTATATACCTTGTAAGTCACTTTGGATAAAAGCGTCTGCCAAACGCGTAAATGTAAGTGAACCTTTTCCTTTGGGGAAATACGTTCCCAACAGACCAATACCAGCAGTCATGAGCCACATAACCACAGAAACATGAGCTCTTCATGAATCCATCTTTTATCTTCAGCGCTCATGCTCTCATGTGCCACTTGACCTGTGAACTCTTTTTTCCTTCATCTTCACTTTGTTTTATGTGCTGTGGTAAATCTCAGAAAAGCCCCTCAGATTCCTGCTTGCTGGCATCCAAGACTGCTAGAGAAACAAAGATGATGATGATGAGATGAGACTTTTTTTAAAGGATGGTTCACCCTATAAATTCTCATATCATTCCAGATATGTGTTTGTTTTTTCTTTTCCTATGCGAGTTAGTTGACGACAAAAGGAGATTTTGAGAAATGTTGGAGCCATTATTTGATAAGCAATGTGTATGATTCTGTTGTCAGGCTCAACAAAGAAGCATCATAAAACTAATCCTTTAGACTCATGCCGTCTGTCTTTCAAGTCTCCTAAAGACATATGATAGCTTTATGTTTTAGTGAAGACTTGGTGCATTGTGCTCAAGTTATGTTGAGGATTTTAATGGTGCTTTATGTAGCCCGACTGCAGAGATTCCCATTCAAATTCATGGAAAAGGGTGGGCAGTACATTCTTCAACTTTTTGTGGAAGTAATGGATAATAATGACTGAATGTAAATTTTTGGCTTTCATGTTATGCTGTATCATTCTGTTGAGGGTAAGTTTGTGGCTCGGTTTAGCCCATGTCAAAGCCTTTTCCTGTTTACATGCTTCGGTTGCAATTAGATGTGGGAGTTTCAGAAGCATTTGTGGTATTGTTTTCTAAATGTAGCAGAAACTTGATGTTTTTCCCCCCGTTTTGACATTCGGTGGAGACTGTGGGTTAAATCTGTGGGAATCTGGGGTCTTTCAAAACGTTGTAGCTGTAAGCAATTATGGGTCAATGAATTTGATATTTTAAGCGTTTTTGGTACATGATGATTTTGTTCCACAGTGATAGCATTGAGCACAAACATTTCTGACTATGATCGCATTTCACATATTCTTATCAATCAAAAAACAACCACTTCTCTTAACATGTTTTGCATAAGAGGTGGCACAGGAACCACTTAGTAAATTGAATGGCCTTACTAGGACACGCCCTCCAAATACTTCTAGCCACTTTTCTTTTTGTAGTTTTTTATTTAAGCTCTCCTTTGGATCTCCAAGAGAACTGAGAAGCGCCCAGCGCACCCAGCTCCTGGAGGTGAATATATTTTCTCCAGAACCCATCTTTTGTTATGAGCACAAAATGTACTCCCCCTTCTGCAACAGGGGCTTTTTTGGAGAACAATAGGGCAAAGCTTTACTGTTTCCTTGCCTCACACTAGAAACACCTCTGTTTTGTAAGGGCCTGATATTCAAGACACTTGCTTCCCAGAGGTAGGTTAAAGGGATACATTTGTCGTCCTAATAGGTTTACCTTTGAGTCCGTGAAGGCTTTTTTCATAGACTTTTTTCCATTTCTAACCTGAAGGAAGTAGAATAAGGATGTCTGTGGCCATTTTATTTGTGGTTAGCATGTTATGCTCTCATGTATGCATGCATACATTTTTTTTCATGTTACCAAAAATTTAGTTACCAAAAAATCAGTATTCTATCAGGTCAGTATTAAAAAGTAAATTTTTAATTTTATGCAAAATCCAATATCCAATGTGTTATTCTGTCATCTTTTGTCCCTTTTTTCCCAAAATGCGATAAACGCCAGTCCTCCTTCTCTGCAGAATGCAATAAATCCGCTCAACAAATTACAGCGCACCATTCCAGGCACTGTAAACAACAATGGCGGCATGTTGAATACACACAAAATCCTTGTATTTCTCATCTACTTTGTGATCAAAAAAACAAACAAAAACAAAATAATACTTTTGATGGCATTGTTAAACCTGTGGTGGGGAAGAAACGTAAGCCAAGCCATCAAAATCGAATAATTTACGCTAGAGGCACTCAAAAGACCGAAAAATGTCTGCTGTTTCTTGTTCTCACAGGACAGCATCAAGCTTCTGTCATGCTAACACATTGACACAAGGGGATCTCTTAAACTTTTCATTATTTTACTCGAAGTCAACGAAAATGAGAAGGACCAAAACATTTTACAGCTGATCGCTGTCAAAAAAGTTCAGCAGCGACATCCCAAGGATGACAGTGTTCTTGATATGACAAAGTAAGCGTTTTCATTTATGCCATTAATGTTTATTTTTTTATCAGTGTTTACCACTAGTCAACTAAATAAATATAAAATGGCAAAGATGAATGCAAATTTATATATTGATTCAATAGATTTATAGCATTCAAAAAAACTTATCATTGGTATATTGCATTTTGATTATATTTCATTTTGTTTTTATAATAAATATTTGAAAATCAAATTATCGAGTAGAATTTTACATGTTATTAGAATCTAAAGATGCTATGGAAAAGTTTGTAACAGAAAATTGTGGTTTTCATCTTGTCACTTTAACACATTTTTACCCAAATTAGTCAAAAATGGATTTATTGCGTTTTGGAACCAAACTCTTCGTGTGTTATATAGGAGTTTTATACAGAATTTATGATATTTAAATCTGTCACCTTAAACAGTTTTGCACTTCCATGTGCATTTTTTGTTTATTAGCTATCCTCTATACTCTCTATACTCTATTGAAAATAATCAAATACATTTCACATGCGGTGAGGCAGGGAGATGGTGCCATAGAAGTCATAGGCAACATCGGAGCTTACAAGTTTTTTGGAACGGAGTGGTATAATTATTAGCAATGTTTCCAGACAGAAGTCTTTTCAACTCCAACCACAACGAAGCACATTTACTCTTACAGTTTTTCAGACAATTGGATTTGAAGGCCAACTCTTGAAGTAAATCCAAAAGAAGTTAACATTTGCCATGCGGGTTTGTTTAGTCTTCATTATCTTGTCTTGCATTCTTTCGACATGAGCAAAAATTAGCCAGAAAGAAAACTTAAGCTACTTTGAGACATGGAGAAAGCCTCTCTTACAACCAAATTGCTGTGCTGACTGTCATTATCCTGCTGGGCTCTTGAGAGCTTGATTGACAGCTCTTCAGCAGGCACCGGCAGGACTGACGGATGAGTAGCATTTCTCAAATCATTACAAGAGCCTCATTCAGACACAACAGCATGCTTTAGAGAAAGAGTCCTGGGCCCTACAGTCTCATTGGTGCCATCATTGTAAAACCATGCATCAGGTTCTTTTGGTTTTTCTGTCACTCACACAAAACAATGTAATGGCTCATCATTATTGTTTGGCCGTCATTTCCTTGGATTATTTGGAAAGGGTCTTTGTTTTATTTTATGGGTTCCCTCTGTTGGAGAATTCATCTAAAACCAACTTACAGTTGAAGCCGTTTCAGAAATTAGGCCAGGCCTATGGAGGATCAAGAGTGCCGCTTAAAAATAAAATGATTAAACCAATTTAATGATTTAAACATAAAAATTTTAAACAAATAATTAATCACTTTTTAAAAGGAATTATTAATAGACCTATTTAAAACAGTTTTTGATCATGTTTTATCATGACTTTATTTTTGAAATGTCACTCCTGGTCCTCCATACAGACCAGTTAAAATATACACACAATTGCAATCATTTGTGTCAGAATCAAAATATACTAAATGTGTGAAGCTGTCTTCCAAACATGTTAACTTGTACAAGATGGTCTACCAGCTCAGCCAAGTTCCCACCATCACCACTCAACCATCTAAACCAGCTTGAACCAGCTAACAATCAGCTTGGATATCAAAGACCATTTTTCATTTCCATAAACTCAAGCTTGGTTCAGTTTTTTGAAGAGCACATGCTAAGGAGGACGCAACCGTCTTTTCTCTTCTTTCTCCTCCCGCCTAACCTCGAGACACTGCACGGGGGTGGAATCACTGATTTCAAAATTCCTTAAAAAATATGCCAAGAGCCCTTCAGGGCGAGTCTCACAGGAACACACAATCTCGCTCTCACACATACACACACTGCTTGCTTTTTCAGATTGTGCAGCGGAGGGTAGAGGGCAGTCACACCTCCATGCCGAACGGCTCTGAATGAGAAGGGAAGGAAAAGAAAGCGAGAGTCCTCCACACTGTGTCCTTAGTCTCTAATGAGCAAATCAATGAATCTGTCTCATTGAAGGAAGATGGAGAGAGGGGCTCTCACAGGACCCAGAGGACCAGGCCAAAACGCTCTCTCATATGCATGTAGTGCTGCCTATGAATAGAGGCTTTATTTTGACTTAGCACAACAATATCCTGGAGCCTGTAGGCCTTCAATGAGGGAGACTCGCATTAATGCAGTTCTCTGACCCGCTTGCTCGACTACCAGCATGCCAGTGGCCACTACATTTCTGTGTGCCATGTGGCTTACGGTCAAACTGCACATAAAAAAGTGGCTTTCCGAGGTTCAGGATGTAAATGTGATGTTATTTGTTAGCAAGGAGGAAGATAATGCAATGCCTTTGTGGTGTTCATAATTTATTTGTGAATGTGTGTGGGTGTGTATGCATACACATGCAAAACTATACTCGTGAAGGACACATTTTTAAAAATGTAATTTAACGTATAAAAACAAGTGGACATTTGAAAAGTCATCACACTGCAAAAAAATGCATTTCTTAAGATTTTTTTGTGTAAAAAAATGTTTACTTAAATATTTAAGTATAATCTATTTGGATTTACAAGTTGTTTTAGAAGATTTTTTTATTTTGACTAGTTTGCTGCAACTTATAGACGGTTTCAGCAGTAACAACATAAACAAACGGCTTTCGTGGAACAAACGTAACTTCGAGTAAACTCCGCTAAGAATCAATAACAACAAATTCCTTTTAGAGTAGTTTATTTCTGATAACTGGCTAAAAAAACAACACGTAGATTACCTTAATTCAAATCATCGCTAAAGCGTATCAAAAACAACACCTAGCTAATGTTACTGTGTAAAATGTGTACTACACTGCAAAAACTGACTTTCTTACTTAGTATTTTTGTCTTTTTTTCAGTAGAAATATCTAAAAATTCTTAAATTAAGATGCTTTTTCTTGATGAGCAGTTGAAGTCTAGTTTTTAGACAAAAATATAAAATTTAAGTGGATTTTTGCTTAAAACAAGCAAAAATATCTGCCAATGGGGTGAGAAAAAAATCTTGAAATAAGATTTCTTTTTTTCTTAAACACTTAATTCAAGCAAAAAAAATTCACCCCATTGGCAGATAATTTTGCTTGTTTTAAGCACAAATTCACTTAAATTTGATACTTTTTTCAAAAAACTAGACTTATTTTCTTTAAGAAAATACATCTTAATTAAAAAAATGTAGATATTTCTACTGAAAACAAAACAAAAATACTTAGTTAGAAAGTCATTTTTTTGCAGTGTGTATATAATGTATGCAATCTTAACTACCGATCGGCTGCCAAACCTCCCATCAAATAGCGGTAATCCATGATCGCCAACTTCCCTCGTATTTAGGAAACCAACACATTTGTTATTTTCAATGAGATATTTGTTCAAGAGTTCAGTTTAGCAACTAGTCAGACCATTAAACAAATAGAGACTGGAAGTTAAGTTCCAGACGCGTGATCGCATCACCGCACTTGTGTCCGATGAAATAAGTTAAGCTAATTTATATTTATTTTAAAAGTTACAACAACTTACTAGTCAAGATAACAAATCAAATTTGATTATACTTAAAAATTTAAGTGCAAAAAAAGTTTTCACACTGTATCTTAAATTCTGTATTAATAATACACATGTACATGGAAAGCAAAATTTCCTAAAATATTATGTTTTGTTTTCTGGAAAATGTTATCAAAATTAAGTTTAAGCTTAAATCAAGAAAAATATCTGCCAGTTTCGACTTAATAAAAGAAAACGTAATTTAAGTAAATTTTTCTTTTCCCACTAGCAAATACTTTTCTCATGTTGATCTTTTTTTTTTCGTAAAACGCTTCATGTCTAAATTTTGCTTTTCGATGTATCTTGATTTGAAAAAATGAAGATGTCTAAAAGAAAAATCTAATTTATTTTTATTCTAATTATCAGCAGGTTGAATGAGGGTTAAATTTAGGGTAGGGTGTAGTTTGTAGCGTGAAAACCATTATGCTTACGAGATGTAGCTTCTATAGATCAGTATGTCCAGAACGGATTCAGAAGCAGCAGCTCTCTTTTAAAAACAATATCATGGTAGAATGCACCTGATGGAAAGAGAAACAGGAGTTGGAACGGGTAGGCGTGGGCGCAGGGGGTCGTATTGGGGGAGTGCGACCAATCCTCCTCTCCTTTTCTCTTTTTCCTGTGGGGCTGAAAAGGAGGGGTGACAGACATTTGTTTAGGGAACATTTTCACGCATTGGCTCGCACTATTGAATGAGAGCGGCTTGTGGATGTGCCGTATGTGTGAGGACGAAGAGCATCGCTGGAGCAGAAGGAGGCCGCTGTCGGGGGTTCCGTCAAAACCCAAAAATTTGTAGCAATTCACGCCTCTATAATGGAGTTAAATGAAGCGAGGAAATGTCCGCCTGGTTGTGGCGCTACTCGACAAGCATGTCTCTCTCTCACGCACACAAACAGACAGACATGAATGTAATCACAATCTTTTGTACTTTTAGCATCTGCAGTAAAACATCCAGAATAAATTTCTATTTCATTTATTTAAAGGGGACATTTCACAAGACTTTTTTTAAGATGTAAAATAAATCTTTGGTGTCCCCAGATTACATATGTGCAGTTTTAGCTCAAAATACCATATATTTTATTATAACGTGTTAAAATTGCCACTTTGTAGGTGTGAGCAAACGTGCCGTTTTTAGGTGTTTCCTTTTAAATGCAAATGAGCTGAGCTCTGCACTAAATGGCAGTGGCGTGGTTGGATAGTGCAGATTAAGGGGCAGTATTATCCCCTTCTGACATCACAGAGGGAGCCAAATATCAATGACCTAGTTTTTCACATGCTTGCAGAAAATTGTTTACCAAAACCTAGTTACAGGTTTGATCTTTTTTACATTTTCTAAGTGGATACAAGCACTGGGGACCCAATTATAGCACTTAAACATGGAAAAGTCAGATTTTCATGATATGTCCCTTATGTGCTGTGGCCCTTGTTCTTTAAGATGCGGCAAATTGAAATTGCGGCCTCTTGAGCTCACACTTGATAGCAATATCAGCTTTCTGGAATTCTCACATCCAATTCCAGATATCCAACTTTTTTTTAATCCACCTTGTCATGTAGAAACTGAAGAAATCATACAGCTGCTGTCATAAACAAGAATTTTTGCCATGCTAGTTAAGCTTGTAAAGGTATTACGTGATGAACTCCATCTGTGTTGCACATGCTTTAGGTATGTTATCTTTCCTTCTCATTGGAGGTCTTCGGCTTGGTCCACATATTTAAGCTTAATAAGATCTTTCAGTCTTTAGAGAGGCTTCTAGAAGTTTAGTGCAATTGCACTGATTTGAGATGGATTTTGTGAAATGCTGATTCAGGTTCAGTTGCTTCTAGATGAGACACTTGGGGTTGATGAAGGTGGGAAGCGGTGCATCTGATTTACGAGCTGTTCTAATCCCCTTTGGCTGAAGTCATGGGAACTGTTGAAGTCTCTTTCTGTCTTTTTCCAGCACTAACATCCCATGCTGTCTCTCTCTTCATCTCTGTCTGCTGAACGATGATCTGTTAAGCTTAAATTGTAGCTTCATCGCACGAGATTGTGCTTCTCGAGTGGAGCTTCTTTTTGGTTTGCTAAGCAACTGGACTGCTGAGGTTTTAATGACATCTTGTAGTAATTTTTATATTAGACAGTATATTATATTCATAGATTATATTTGTGTTTCTTTGCACAAAAGTCAGATTATCTTTATTGAAGCACGCAAGATGTTATTTGGATATTTATTATCAAATGATGCTGGGAACACAAGGATTATTTGCATGACAGCTTTTATTAATGCTGTTTTTTATTAAGAAACATTTTTTTCAACTTGTAGCTCAGTTATATTTACATTTTACGATAGAAAATGCAAACCAGAAGTATTTTTACTATACCTGTCCCATTTGGACCCCACTGTCTTTCCATATGAAAAACTGACCCGCAACTGGCATATTTATCCTCAGGATTGATCTTATAATGAATCGTTTGCTGTGATCCAGTATATGAGACTGTCAAGCAGACACAGGGTCAGCCCAAGCTTTCTCTCTCTCTCTCTCTCTCTCCATCTATCTGTATCTCTCTCTCACTCACAATCTCTCTTCCTTTTTCAGTTTCAAGCACCGAAAGCCCCCACAGAAAACAATAGCCATCGATCAACCTAAATTAAAATTCTGTAGGATTTCGAGTTAAGCACACATGAACCAGACAATAGATGATTAATGTTGGTATATATTTACCTGTTACACACGTTGAGGTTATAATGATTTTCATATGTTCTGTCACGTCATGTTTGGTTTTATGTGTTACTACTTCTCTGGGAATACTTTAAAAGCATATACATTAGTTACTATGTTAATATTTTGCAGTCATGTTGAGTAAAGGTCTAATTCCTGCACATTGTCTTTTTTGTATCTTTCAGATCTGGTTTGCATTTGTTAACGGCTTCTCCGGTCAGATTTTGTTCGAGCGCTGGTGCATCGGCTTGTACAACGTGGTAAGTTTGCGTCCACACGTGCAAATGTGATTTACTGTCCTCTCTTCATTACTATGAGAGGAAATGTGTTAAAACGCCTCCCCTGTTGCGCTCGGGCAAGAAACTCATTAGCCGCGGCACCCCAGACGGCTCCTTTACTGAGTCCCGTGTCAGCACCGTCCTGAAAAATCTCCCTCTAATTTATGAGCACCTGTCCAAGCCATATTCCCTCGTACCCAGAACTATGTCCTGAATGTGCTACAACAACAGAGGCTTATGCCCCAAAGATCTGTGTTAAACAGGCCAAAGGTGGATGATAAAGAAATTAGTTGAATTCAGGCACTTATATACAGTACACATATGGCAGTTTGGCTGGAGGCTTGCCCGATAGGAACTGATGTTGTTTATTATTTAAATTTTTTATGAAAAGGGAAATTATTTAAGAAAAAAGAAAAGCCTTTTTGTAGAAATGGCTCCATTAACAACAAAACAAATACAAATAAACACCCAGTACCCACTTAAAAGGCCCTAATATGGACCATTTAGGTTTAGATATGTATACATTTGGTACCAATATGTACCTTTTAAGTACTAAAATGCAAAGCTAGATTTTTTTTCTATAAACTAAAATGTACAAAAGAAAGTACATGCAGATTTTTATTTTCTCAAACAAACAGGTAAGTCAGAAAGTGTGGAATAAAAAGATCAAAGTTATCAACAGGTTCTCCAATTTTCTTGTGAGGAACTATTTTGTCTGAAACTGATATGGCCTTGGCAAAGGTTTTTCAGTAAATGTAAAACTGAGATTTTAAGGAAACTTTCAATAAGAACCCAGAAAGGACTTCCCATTCACAACAGGAATGGCTCAACCACCCAACTCGATTGTCACAAGAAATTATTTTTTACGCTTGAATGAAAAGCTAAATTTGAACATGGCTCCCCATCAGCCCGTGTAATGGATCATTGGAGTTGTGAGGCCAGGAACAACTTGGCCTGTCACATTCTCTCTTTATCTGAGAGAGCAGGAATGCCACAGCTTCAGAGGGGGTCTGCTTGGCGCAGCGGTCCGAATCCACCCCTGAATGGAGGAGAATGAAACCCAACAGACCGTGTCCACTGGCCCGTCAGCCGCAGCCGGGCAGCTCCAGCTGGACCAGCGAGAGACACTTACGACTGACCCCTCAACCCCCTCTGGACTATAATACGGCCCCTCTCGCTTTCAACAGCTGCCGCGCGGCAGTAACTTTAGAGCGCGGTTGGAAAATGAAAGCATCTAGGAGATCTGCTAACAGGCTGCATGCACGGTGGCAGATGTTTGTTTGAAATAATTTTCAGAGTTAAATGCTCAGTGGGCTGCCACATGCAACCGAATGAAAATCTTTTGAGGAAAAAGCCTTTGGGCTTATACAATTTTAGATTTACAATTAGTTTCTTGAAATTGTAGTAGAAAATCTTGCATTGCAAATATGTTGGCTGTTTTCAAGCAGGTCAAACTTGGTTAAGCCATTGGTCTCCGTCTGGCTGGTCAGGATGATCAAACAAACAGCGCAATATTTTGATAGCACCACAGACCCACAGCGTTTATACTTTATGGACTGGATTCAACCTTAAGACGTGTTTTCTTTTTGGTCTCTGAATGTTAAGCTGGTATAAGAGTATTTACAAAAACTGAAGCATGAATATTAAACATGTTGCATATATCACAAATTCTGTGTAATTGTTTTTCTTTATCCATTTTATTTGCATTAGCTCTTTACGGCTCTGCCTCCTCTGACTCTGGGCATCTTTGAGCGATCCTGCAGGAAAGAAAACATGCTGAAATACCCCGAACTCTACAAAACCTCCCAGAATGCAATGGGCTTCAACACCAAGGTAAATACACTCATTTAAAAAAGCTAAATCTACCTCATAAAATTGTATTTGTTGATCTGCATCAATAGGTTAACAGTCTGTGTTTGTCTGTTGTGTAACTTTATTGGAGGTCAGATCAACTTTTATGACCAATTAATGCAAAAATACAGGTTAAGGTTCAACTTAATTTTTTTTATATTTTGCTGTATGCATTTACTGAATATGTAAACCATGAGCCAGCGAAGCTCTTATGGATAAATATATAAAATATATAAACCTTGCGTTTTTTATAATTGCTTATTTAATGATGATAGTAACTTTACAGGCAGGTCACACTGTGTTCCCTTTACTGACCCGTGTCTGGTGACCGGTTTGACTCTCAGACTAAAAACCTCACTGAACAAACAGATCCTGTTTATAACTCTAAAGCGTAAAAAATCAACCTGACAGCAGAACCTTGTTGGTTTAGTCATCAGTAAAACTCTCCCTCTCTCTGTCAGCCTTACTGTGAGTGCTCATCTCCCTGCTCGTAAACCACGCAAAGGCCATAAAAATGTGTCTCTATGTTTTCTTTGTTAATCCTGCAACCTTTTTTACTCTAGTCTTGAATATACGAGTAGTGTACGGTATATAGAGGACTACGTTTCCATCTTCTCATGCTATCTGCTATCTTTGTGTTAATAAAGTTAGTCTCCAGCCCCATCATGGCTGTCTGCTGGTGTCACTTCACGGCCCCGCTCTACAGGCGTGGAGACCCGTTTACCACCATGCCGACATGGATTACAGACAACACAACCCCTGGGGACTGATATAGAGATAAATTTACTGGCTGTTTTTTACACACTGGAATTTCTGCATGCAAAAAACACTTTTAAAAAAATAGGATAGGTAAATGTGTAAATAAAATACTGCAGGTTTAGCCTGTAGTAATTATATTTAAAGTGCTCATGCAAAAGCCACTAAACGCCACTTTAGTCAAAAATCAGATAATGATATTGACCGAATGCGATCAGGACGTATTATACAGTAAACAAATACTTTCGCTTCAAATCCCCTTAATCCCCTTAAATAGCCTCAGGCCATTTAACAATACTGGTGTATTGGCAGAATTGGTCAAATGCCACAATGATTTTTCAGCAAAGTCCTCTAAGTTCACAAAAAGTTAAAGGAGGTTTAAGGAATATATTAGGATATTGACTGAATTTCTGAGTATTTTACCTTTTATTCAGAAAGGTCAGCAAAGCTTGAATGGAAACATTTTTTAGAATAGAGATTTTTGGAGATTTCTAAGAGAGTTTTGCAGTGAAAGAAGTCAAATTTGTTAAATACCAATGAAATAACTAAAGCGACATTTGTGAAAATAAGGCATTTTAGTTACTTACCAATAATCTTCTCATTGCCATTAAGGTGAAATTACTAAACCTAAATATGAGAGTCTGATAAAAAATGCTAATTTACAAAAATTAGACACACTTAGGGGCCATGCACACCAACGCTTTTATGCCCACGGCCGGCGCATGTTTTCAATTGTATCCAATGGAAGCTCTGCGTTTTTCAAATAAGCCAGCAGCTAGCTGTTTTCTTCCGTGCTGAAAATTCGAATTTGAGTGAAAAGCTCCGCTCGTCAATGTCAGTTCTCACACGGCCGTCCAATCACAGTAGAGGAGGAGCGGGACATTACCACAGCAACCAACCGGCTGGTAGCTGAAGTATCAGCGCTACCAAAGCGCTCAGCTGAAGAAAGCTGGCACTCATCTGAAAAAACAGCTGGCATTCGGCATTTTCCAGGCGTTTTCAGCCGCGTTTAAAAGTTTTGGTGTGCACCACCCTTAGGGCGCACACACACTATCCAAACCAAACCGCGCTCTGGGACGTTTGACCCCCAAAGCCTGGTTCATTTGACTAGTGTGATCTCTCTGTTCCGCGCCCGGGCGCGGATTGGTTAATCGCACCGCGGCGGGGTTGCAGAGGTGGGCCGGAGCGCGGTTCACTTGGGCTCAGGCATGGAAGGCAATGGTGCGAGCCCAATCGCGCCTGAGCGCGATTTAAAAGGTGAAGGCGTAATTTGCGCGACCACTCACGTTCATCTGCCTCCATTAAAACCTTTTGATGCGAGCAGCGGGGTTACGTAAATGTCCGAGCTACACACGTGACAGATCAACTAAGCAATATGATGACATATAAGAGGGCTGTCTTTAATCGCGCACCAAATGACTCAGAATAAAAAACACAGACTTATCATTACGGTGGGTTCCAGTGTTAAGAGAGAGCTTTACTTCCTGCTTTTTTCAAAACAATCGCATCTTAATGACAAAAGCGCGCCCGGACTCGGATCGATAAAAAGTACAGTGTGAGTGCGTGCACCTGGGGGAGTAGGGAGGGGTAACAATCGCGCTGGGGCATGGTTTGGTTTGGTTTGGATAATGTGAGTGCCCCCTCACTGTAGGAGTGGATCACAAAGAACACGTTTGTGGCAGTGGCAGGAGTCTTTTTTTAATGATTTTCTATTGGCAGTGTGCGTTATGCATGCTGTTTATGCTCGCCAAATGCATCAAATTTTTGCTGCCTGCCGCACCATGCGTTTTAATTGCTCAGAGCGGCTGAAGTTGTAAAAAGTCAACTTTATGCACACCAAAGCTTTCACGCGTTTATATGTTTTCAATTGTTTCCAATGGAAATGCAGCGTTTTTTTTAAAAGCCAGCAGCTGGTGTTTTTACATGCTGAGAGTTGAAAAATATTAAACTTTGGGTAAAAAGCCACGGCCATCACAGTGAAGGAGGGGCAGGACAAAAATCATTGACTGAGGTCGCCAGGCGTTTTCAGCCGCGTTTAAATGCTTTGCTGTGCACACCCCCTAAGCAGAAAATCCCCAACATCATTCACGTTTTTCCATTCTAATGTGCAGAATACTCACTGTATCTTGCATGTTTTTGCACCTCGATCAAGGTCAGAGCAAGGTCAATTTTTTAAGTTTCAGCTAATATGACAGCTAACAGCAAACCAAAGTTTGAAGAGCCCTCACGCTTCAATCCTTGACTTAGAGGACAGCTGACTCCGTGGTTGCATAGTAACATAAAAAAACGCAGTGCACTGCTCTTTTCTGAAGTCAATCAATAAAGGCATTGCGATCCGACGTTTTTTATGGAGCTAGAAGAGTCTCAATAAAGATAAATGCACACACTACATTCACATATGCACACACAGGATTCATAAATACACACACAGGATACACAAATGCGCACAAAATTCACAAATGCACACACAAAATTTAAGAAGCACAGAAGATTCACAAATGTACACAAAATTCAGAAATGCACACAAAATTCATAAATACACAACCAATTCAGAAATGCAAACAACATTTACAAATGCACTCAAGATTCACAAATGCACAGGACAAGATGCAGAAATGTATTTCTGATGCACACACAAATATATCTTGATTTACAAACTGTTTTTGGTCTGTGAACTTTACTGTGTGAATTTTGAGACTCCCCTGACTTGGCTCGACACACAAATGCCTTTTTTTAAACAGGGAATGATCTGCAACCAATCAGATATCTCCCTTGTTTTAGCCAACCACAAGAACGCACCCCACGTGGAGGATTGTTTACTTATAAGCCAATCACATGAACTTTAAGCTGGTTTGCCATCCGCCAATAAAACCGAAAAAGAAGAAGTAGTTTACACAGCGTGATATGCACGTGGTGCGGGCGCGAGCTAAAGTTAGCGCGGTGAAGTTCTGCCTGTCAGTTGGTTGGTTGAGAATAATTGCAGATTATTCACATTGATATTGTAATCACGATTATCTGTATTTGGTGTCCAAACATACGTCAGAAACGCACAAAAATAAGCACAAATGGATAGTTGTAATTGAGGCTTTTGGCGATTATAACAAGGAGATAACTAGCTAAACACTTTAAGTTCTACATACCGCTCCCCTGTGGTTGCCAGAAGCCATGTTGAGGTCTCAACCAACCAACTGACAGACAGAACTCCTCCGCGCTAACGTTAGCTGGCGCCCGCACCACGTGCATATCACGCTGTGTAAACTCCTTCTTCTTCGGTTTTATTGGCGGTTGGCAAACCAGCTTAAAGGTCATGTGATTGGCTTATAAGTAAACAATCCACCATGTGGGGTGCGTTCTTGTGATTGGCTAAAACAAGGGAGATATCTAATTGGTTGCAGATCATTCCCTGTTTAAAAAAAGGCATTTGTGTGTCGAGCCAAGTCAGGGGAGTCTCAAAAACAGTTTGAGACCAAAAACAGTTTGTAAATCAAGATATATTTGTGTGTGCATCAGAAATACATTTCTGAATCTTGTCCTGTGCATGTGTGAATCTTGAGTGCATTTGTAAATGTTGTTTGCATTTCTGAATTGGTTGTGTATTTCTGAATTTTGTGTGCATTTCTGAATTTTGTGTGCATTTGTGAATCTTCTGGGCTTCTTAAATTTTGTGTGTGCATTTGTGAATTTTGTGTGCATTTGTGTATCCTGCGTGTGTATTTATGAATCCTGTGTGTGCATATGTGAATGTAGTGTGTGCATTTATCTTTATTGAGACTCTTCTAGCTCCATAGTTTTTACCTTTAAAACGCATTCTGTGTGATTGGCCACTTAGAGGGTTTTCTGAGCTATTCATTTGCTTGTATAAACATTTTGTGTCAGCAACATTAAAATAACATCAAATAAGCAATTTCTATGAGATTTGGTCCAACTGCACATGTTCTTCATGTTTACATTTGTACTGATAGATTCTGCTAAAGCACAAAAAAAGATTGCTTGTATGTGTGTACTAGACCGAAGATGAACAAAGAGTGCGAAATATTTAGGGTTTTGCTCACAGTGCTCCCTTTCACTTGTAATTACATAGTCTTGACACCTAAGTCACCCTTATAACGTCAAAGTCCCTTATAGTCTCAGGATGGCTGTTATTACACTCATTCAGAACGCTGCATCTCTCACTCCCTCTGTCCCAGTCTCTCTTTCTTTCTTTCTTTCTTTCTTTCTTTCTTTCTTTCTTTCTCTTTCTTTCTGGCATTGTTTGTGGTCCAACATAGCTGCAGAAGACTTATTTAAGAGTCTGGCAGTAGTTGCCTAAAATAAAGTTTATCCTTTCATGCTAGTTTAAGCAATTAAGCTGTCACACAGAACTCAGCCCTTTAATTCAGGCAGCACAGACGGCCATTCACATCTACATTCTTATCAACCTGCTTGGATACTGAAGAGTTTAGGGCCTCCCTGTGACAAATGGTTATGAACATTTATTGATTTCATTAGCATTCATTGCAGGGCTGTGCTGTGCGTGTGTACAGGTTTTGCTACGCTTGTAACTTGTGACTTAAAAATGTCCTGCTTGTGAGAAGGTAAAAGATCTCTCTCTATATAGACAAAATAACATTTTACTTTAAATCAGTGTAATAATTACTGTAAATGAGATTTAACTTTTATTTAGGGATTAGTCCATTTAAAAAAAAAAAAAGATAATTTTCTCACCACCATGTCATCCAAAATGTTGATGCCTTTCTTTGTTCATTCGAGAAGAAATTATGTTTTTTGAGGAAAACATTCCAGGATTTTTCTCATTTTAATGGACTGTAATGGACCCCAACACTTAATAGTTTTAATGCAGTTTAAAATTGCAGTTTCAAAGGACTCTAAACGATCCCGAACGAGGCATAAAGGTCTTGTCTAGCGAAACGATTGTCATTTTTGCCAAGAACACAACTTCTCGTCTTGCACCAGTCATGTGACACACCAGCACAAACTCACGTAATTGCGTAATGACGTTGAAAGGTTACGTGTTACATATTTGCGGACCATTTTAAACAATAAACTGACACAAAGACATTAATTAGTATCATTCGACATACAACAACGTCGGAACGGTTCTCTTTCTCCACACTTGTAAACAGTTGGGCATAGTTTCGATACATCATCTGTGACCTCTTGACGTGATGACGTATTACGTGATGTCGCGCTGGTGCATCATAGGACTGGAGGAAGCTGAGAAGTTGTGGTTTAAAAGTGCATATTTTTTCTTTTTCTAGCCAAAAATGACAATCGTTTCGCTAGATAAGACCCTTATGCCTCATTTGAGATTGTTTAGAGTCCTTTGAATCTGCAATTTTAAAGTGCATTAAAACTGTTAAGTGTTGGGGTCCATTAAAGTCCATTAAAATGAGAAAAATCCTGGAATGTTTGCCTCAAAAAACATATTTCTTTTAAGAAAATGGACTAATCCTTTAATTTGATTTGAGAAGTGTACAAGTACAGAGCCAATGAAGTGCAGTTGGCATTTTAACAGAAGTGTAAATGCAATTTATATAAATGAATATAAATATAAGTGTATATACAATATACAATAAAGATTTTCATGGAGTGCAAAGTTATGATGTAGATATCACACAAATGTCTGAATGCAATACAAGGTGCAACTAAAGAAGTATAAACAGATCAGCACAATGCGAATGTCTTTTAATACAATGTAAGGTGCATTATACAGAAGTTTACATTAGGAGTCCACTAATGGACAAACAGGCTTTTATGGGTATAGGATAAGCCCGTTATCTGAGGGCCAAAGCCTTGAGCTTTGTTTTGCTGTGAGGTGAGAGGGTTTGAGCATAGAGACCAAGAGGTCACACAGGGCCCCCGTGAAACAACACAGAACAAGACAATCTCGGGGTATTTCTCTCATCCCATCCCCCTCAAAGATTCATAGCCACCACACAGTTAAGATAAAATGGTGACAATCCTAATAGGTGAAAAACATTTTTGAAAGAAAACTATTTTAGTGTGGGTCGTGTTTATAAATTGTTTCTTCTGTATGAGGAACAGACCAAAAAGTCTTGACATAATCGTACAGTATTTAATTAAAAATAATAATTTAGTGAATCAGTTCAATTGAATCACTGAGAAGAATCAGTTTGAATGAACTATTTATTCAACAAGATCCGTTTTTAATAAAACATGCAAATAAATGATTTTAATACAACTGACTAGATGTAAATGTTAATATAATGCTGTTTTACTTAATGTGAAAATAATGTGTTGTGTCTGGGCAGTGAACAAACACGGGGTGAAAAGAGCAGCCGTGGAAAAGCAGTGCTTGGAAAGTCCACCTCGGACCTGATTTCATTTCACGGCTGTTTCATGCTACATCGCCCATTAGTGTTTTGTTTGGCCACGTCCGTGCATAATGTAAATTCAAAACAAGGCGGTTTTGGAGGAGGATATTTGTTTAAATGGCACATCCAAAAACCACACACCCTTGTATACACACACGGACGCTCAAAGGCTTAATGCTTTACCTGTGCAAGCGATAGTTTTTCCACGCTCCCAAATTACCATGCACCGTAGCGACAGACTAATACATCTTCATTTCTGTGTTTGTACTAAAAGTATCCATGAAGGATTCAGTGTTTTTCTTCATAATTCACAACGGAACGATTGGGGAAATTTGATCAGGCAACTAACTTGAAGAAAAAAGAAAAGAAGCGATCCTTAGCGTTAGTTGTCGTGCCTGCCTCTCACCACACTCGCTGGATATACAATGTGTCTGTCAGCGGGGTGGCCATTGAGTACGGAGGCCTGACAAACCTTCCACTTAGCCCGGTGCTGAGAGCGCACAAAGGCCTGGGATCAGGGGTCAGCGGCAGGGTTGGGGTGGCCGCAGTCTTTCTCATGGTTCTCGTTCATCTCTCTTATTTCTCATCCCCTCCTCCACTTTTTTGCAGGTCTTCTGGGCCCATTGTCTCAACGGCCTGTTTCACTCAGTCATTCTCTTCTGGTTCCCCCTCAAGGCCTTCCAGCACGGTAAGAGCACACATGGTCTCGCGCTACTTTTGGTTTTGTTTTTTGAGGTCACCGGGTGTCGGAGTGAAAGACAGGCCTGGTCTTGCTTCAACTTAATTGCTTCTCATTGGCCACCATGAATATCTCAAAATCACTGGTTTGTATGCGCACACACTTGTACATAACCACGCTTTTATACTATTTACGCGTACTTGAGTTTAATAAACCGAATGATGGTTTTTGTAAGTGTCTTTATGTGTGTATAAATTAGTGTTGTAAGTTTGTGAACGGATGACCATGTCTGTGTATGTGTGTGTGTGCGCTTTAGCTGGCTGACTACAGGACCACACAGTCAGACTTAGACCTGTTCTTTAAACAAAGAAGCAGAGATTGCTGTCTGACTGACAGCCTTTCGGCACTACACACACACACACACACAGACTGAAACACACACACATCGTTCAGATCCACATGCTGTTCGTTGTGCTTTGCTTTGCCAGAGGCTTGATAGTTTTGGATCATCAGAGAATGACTAATACGGCCACATTTACCCACGGAGACGTGTGTGTTCCTCACATTTAAGTAATGCACTTTACTATTCAATCAGAGCTCGTTGCTGTAGCAATTACCTTGAGACAATAATGATCAAGAGATACTTCACCCAAAAATAAACATTCTATCATTTACTCACCATTGTGTTCTTCTTAATGTGTATCAGTTTCTTTATTCTGCTGAGCACAAAAGAAGACATTTTGATGGTTGATGGTAAGCATACAATTGATGTTACCGATTGACTCGCAAAGTATTATTTTTCCTATGGAAATCAGTAGGTACTGTTAACTGTGCGATTAACATCATTTATCAGAATATCTTCTTTTGTAAATGTGACCAGGGCTTTGAACAAGATTTTTTCCCCAATTGGTTCGTTCCGAACAGAAGCAGTATTTTAACGTTTCCGGTTTTCGGTTCAACCCTAAATTTGAGGTTCCCGAACCGGTTAGAACAAAACTAAAGTTCCCGAACCGGTTATTAACGCTCCATGTCAGCTGTGGGACATATAAATAAGTTGGCTGATCATTAGGACATTAAAATTATTAGTCATTAACATTATTTTACTTTTGTCTCTCTCTTGTTATCAAACATTAAAAATGGGTACATTATGTAAGCGGCATAACTGTAATTCTGACATGCCTACATTTGTTGAGTGCACTTAAACACGCGCGCACACACACAGACGGAGGACATTTCTAAACGTTGATTTGGACAGTAGATTCAGCATAAACAGACGCTCCACATAAAGTGAAAATTACGTTGTTTGTCAGTGCTTTATTCACCAAATGTATTTTAATGGACTAAAGTATGAGACAAGTTAGCGCAACTTTCAATTTGCGTATTAATCCGCAAACCGAACCCTGGGTCGTGATCCGCGATCCGTTACACCACTAATTAGTATTAAAAAAAACAAACATCTTGAGATACTTGGTAGCCTATAATATTTACCTCTTATGATTGAGCATTAGAGACTTGGGCTTGAGTAGGCTACTTGCTGGTGGCAAGCTTCTCATTTCTCCGATCAGTCAACGACTGAACTTCACAGAGTATTGCACAGAAATCTTGTCGAAGAACAAAAAAATAAAGGTATTAACCAGTAACCATTATTTTAAATAAACGATTCTCTTCCGGAACACATATTTTTTGAAAGTTTCTGGTTTTGTTTCTGTTCCTTGCAAAACATCAAAAGTTTCTGGTTTTCGTTCCGTGAACCGGTTCAAAGCCTTGCCCTGGACCACAAAACCAGTCGTACATACATTGCATGGGTCAAAATTATCGTTTTGTGGTCCAAGGTCAAAAATGATTTAAATTTACATTTTCATTTTTGGGATAACTATGCCTTTAAAACGGTGGACAATTGGGCTTGAAGGAAAAATATTTTACTATGTTCTTACCTCAACTTACAATACATACCTATCTTTTTTCAATGCGTGCACTTAATCTTTGTAGCCTACAGCGTGTCGTGAATGTGTTAGCATTTAGCCTAGCCGCATTCATTCCTTAGGATCCAAACAGGGATTAATTTAGAAGCCACCAAACACTTCCATGTTTTCCCTATTTAAAGACACTAAAGTTACATGAGTAGTTACACAAGTAAGTGTGTTGGCACAAAATAAAAATGAGAACATTATTGTATGGCGAAAAAGCACTTAGTTTGCAGCACCTCGACCTTGGGTGCAGTTACATTGATGGATGTTTGAATGAGAGGAGTAGTCAGGAGTGATGATGTTACTGCATGCCGAGGTTGCAGTGCGGCAAACCAAGTGCTCTTCCCCATACAATATAGTTCTCATTTTTTATTTTGTGCCACCATACTTACTTGTGAAACTACTCATGTAACAGTCTTTGAATAAGGAAAACATGGAAGTGTTTGGTGGCTTCTAAATTTATCCCTGTTTGGATCTTCCAAAGGAATGAGTGGGGCTTGGCTAAATGCTAACACATTCCCAAGCCGCTGTACAAAGATTAAGTGCACGCATTGAATAAAGATAGGTATTAATTTGTCTAAGTTGAGGTAAGAACGTAGTAACATATTAATGTCAGTGGTTTTCTTTAAGGTTAAAGTTCACTAAAATGGAAAACATGTTTCATAATGTATTCCCCCTCATGCCATCCCAAATATGAGACTACATTTCTTCAGTTAGACATAGACTAATAATTTTATATTAAAATCCTGTCATGTTATATATGTCATTTGCATACATAAGATTTCACACAGGAATTTCCTGAGAGTTTGTGTTAAAAAAAAGTTTATAATAGAGCTTGACACAGCTCCAAGACGCACTTAAATAAATCATTAAAAATAATCCAAACGACTCAGTTGGGTAAATAACTGTCTATGTTTGTGAGAGAAAACTAATTAGATTTGAGGTTAATGACAATTATGCTTTACCTACTAAAGTAAATAAAATTCATTTTTGAGGTAATCAATAGAGCATCATTTATATTAAACCCACAATGTTATTTATTAAATGTTTAGAAGTTTCCAAGTATCCAAGCCCACACAAATCTCACTAAAATCAGGATGCACAGTCATTGTTTTGATGGTAATGGAGTTTGAGTAATGCAGATTTAAAGAGCTTTTAAACTAACAACCCAATGTGGCATCTTTCCCCATCAGTAATGCCTTGTATACAAGCACACATATACAAGGACTCTGACCATTAGACACCTCTTGAGTTCAGTATCTTAATGGAATATTGTCCACACTTTCCACCAGACCCATGTTTGTATGTACATGTCTGTGTGTGAGTGCGTTATACAGTCCTCTGGTCTAAAAGCTTACTTGTTGATTTTTCCTCACAGACACGGTCTTTGGAAACGGAAAGACACCAGACTATCTCCTCTTAGGCAACATGGTTTACACAGTAAGTGTGTTTCAGACCTTCGATTATCTCTGCATCTTTAGAAAAGACTTACAAAAGCATCTCTGTGTCCTGGATGTCGGCTGACACTTTGTACCGGTTTTCATGCTGTGAAATGTTCCTCCTGGAGTCCGGCGGCTTGGAGCATTCTCGCTAGCTTTTCGCCAGCTTTTATGTATGAAATGAAAATAAAGTCGATCTGCTTCATTTCAAGCTGTACTTTAAACAGAACCTGTTTGGTAATTCTTGTTTGATGAATGAACCTCGTATGTTAGCTCATTGTTTATGTGTATGCAAACTAAGATGATGGGAACTTGTGTCTTTTGCAGTTTGTAGTGATCACAGTATGTTTGAAAGCCGGGTTGGAGACGTCTTCTTGGACCATGGTGAGGATATTTTTCTCTTTTGTTTCAAAGTCCTGCCCCACAAAGTGTGAAACTTTTGATGTCCTAATAGTTCCCATGTGCAGATTTGAAGCTTAAATGGCATTTTGATATAATCATAAACATTAAGTACATTGATTCATAATGATGCACATGTAATTCATGTTCATACGCAAAATGTACTTGCTTCTTTTGTTAAGGTGTTTGTTTTTGTTTTTACAAATTTAAGTTTGGTGTTTAAAATTAAGTTTTATGTTTGATCCCAATAACATTTCTACTTAACTTCATATGTTTTCACTTATTTTCTCTGGCTCATAGTTCAGTCACATTGCCATCTGGGGCAGCATTGGATTATGGGTAGTCTTCTTTGGCATCTACTCATCTTTATGGCCTCTGATACCTCTGGCTCCAGATATGTCAGGAGAGGTAAGACACAGCGTTTTTAACTTTTTTATTTTTCAAATTTAGGGGAAAGCATTCAGCATATTTTTCTTGAACATGATACTCTAGAAATTGAACCGCGCGTTTATCCAGCTATGTAAATACTCGAAATTATATTAAGAAACCTAACCCAAATCCTACCCCTAAATTTTAAAAAGATTCATTTTCTTTATAAAACACTTTCCTGTAACACTTTTTTTGAAGGGGTGTGCATAAGACTGACATAACACCTTGATAATCGTCACATGACATGTGTCATGAACATGGAGATTTTATGAACGTTTTTGACAACTTTCATTAAGTATCATTTGTTCAATTATGTCATTTTTAATGCAAAGATGACATTGTTTGAGATGTCTTTGTTATGACAACTTGACATAAACCAAAAAAAATATTTATGACGCTTTTATAAAACTATTTGACAGAGTATTAACAATTAATGACATTTTAATGACAAATTATATTTGTATCACTGTAGTTGAGGTCAAGAAAAAAAATATTTATGACGCTTTTATAAAACTATTTGACAGAGTATTAACAATTAATGACATTTTAATGACAAATTATATTTGTATCACTGTAGTTGAGGTCAAGAAAAAAA
This sequence comes from Paramisgurnus dabryanus, assembly GCF_030506205.2. Lineage (NCBI taxonomy): Eukaryota > Metazoa > Chordata > Actinopteri > Cypriniformes > Cobitidae > Paramisgurnus > Paramisgurnus dabryanus. Next base: position 27,235,042 of record NC_133352.1, read on the forward strand.
ATATTTATGACGCTTTTATAAAACTATTTGACAGAGTATTAACAATTAATGACATTTTAATGACAAATTATATTTGTATCACTGTAGTTGAGGTCAAGAAAAATATTAATTACGCTTTTTTAAAACTATTTGACAAAATATTAACACTTAATGACAATTTAATGAAAAAAATAACATTTGTATCACTGTAGTTGAGGTTAAAAATATTTATGACGCTTTTATAAAACTATTTGACAGTATTAACAATTAATGACATTTTAATGACAAATTATATTTGTATCACTGTAGTTGAGGTCAAGAAAAATATTAATTACGCTTTTTTTAAACTATTTGACAAAATATTAACACTTAATGACAATTTAATGAAAAAAATAACATTTGTATCACTGTAGTTGAGGTTAAAAATATTTATGACGCTTTTATAAAACTATTTGACAGAGTATTAACACTTAATGACATTTTAATGACATTATATTTGTATCACTGGTAAAAGTGGTCAGTTTTGTTGTCCTGGTAATGTCAAGTTGTATTGGTTAATGTTAAGTTTCAATATTTCAAACAATGTCATCTTTGCATTAAAAATGACATAATTGGACAAATGACACTTAATGACAGCTGTCATAAAAGTGCACAAAATCTCCTTCATGTTCATGACACGTGTCATGTCATGATTATGAAGATCTCATGTCAGTCTTATAAACACCCCTTCAAGTAAAATGTTACCCACTTTCATTTTCATAATGTTTTGTTAAAAACATCTCTTAATACATTTATTCGCACATTTCGCTCACATCTTAAGTCCATCCTCATCCCCGGATGTGTCAGATGATATAAAGCACGCACAGACCACCCGTCTCTCCGGCCTCGGGCACTACACTATCTGTGCAATAATCTGAGCATTAAGAGTTTTCTTTGCGTTCATTAGGCTGAGCGGGAGAAGGGTAACCCTATACCTCCATGTGACCTCGGGACACCACAGGTCTCGGCTCTTTTCTCACCTCATAATCTCCTAAAGGAACCTAATAGCTGATGTTTGTGTCAGCTGTGAGGAAGATCCTTTTAAAACATCTACAGAGAAAACTGAGGAGACAGACAAATCCTTAATTTTATATTTGCTGTTAGTTTTTTATTGCTGCAACGTCTCATTACTTAAACTCTCCATTCGCACACATTGTCGACAACGTTTAAATGTTTTCTAGATTTTTATCCCTGCCATTGTATCGGCAGCCTCTTCCCCTCTCACATGTCCCATACACCAGTCTTGAATGGCTTGTCAAGTGGGATCTTTTGTCTACTCTTTCCAGCTACATGTAGGGTTGTAGAGTAGATCATACCCTAGAGGCCAGGGTAACCCAATGCTGCGGGAAACCATAGCGACGGCACTACATCAGAGCTCAGAGACAGGCGGGGGAGACGGGACACCTGAGAGAGGGCACACCTGAACTCTGAGCCACCTCACATGGGTCTCTGACAATGCCGCCACAAATGCCTAAGGGGCTGAAGAGAGTGAAAACTGTTATTAAGAAAGCAGATAAATCACTCTTATCACACGTACAAATGTACCATAGTAATACCCTGATATTCCTTTAAGTATCGATTCTCTGACGTTCAACTCTTGATCTCAGGACAGAGGAGCTAGATGTATCACAGCATATCACACTGTTACAACAATAATTACAACGAACACACACACACATTCCTAATCTCACATTTTCAGTTGTGTCTTTCAGAGCAGGCACGCATGACATCCTTTGCTTTTCAGTCACCCTCTTAATGCAGGTAATGTTTAGGTAATGCTGTAAAGAAAATGACACTTGATTACATGAGCGATAAAACGATGCGTGAAAGTTCTTTAGAGATCAGAAAAATAACGCCACTGATTTCTGCTGCTGTTGAAGAATTCTGTATGACATTCTTTCCCGTTCTTCCATTGAATGCAACAGACAAGTCTGCTTTATTTAAGTGCACCTGGTATCTGTGTGTGAGGCCATTCATCTTGTTTCATTCTCTTTGATGTACAAGATTTCACCTTTAGCGGTTCACTCTCCCTATCAGCAGATAAAACTGCTGCCTACTGCTCATCTCGTAACACTGTTAACTGGAAACAGTGTGTGCGTGTGTGTGTGTGTGTGCGTGCGCAGATCTGCTCTATTTCAAACTTTTTTTAAACCCTTTTTGTAAGGAAATTCCTGTGTGAGATCCTATCTCACATTTAGGTTGTGTTGTGAATGGCTTCTGATTTTTTTTTTAAAGTAGGGATGCACCGATACCACTTTTTTGGAGTACGAGTACGAGTACTTGCATTTCAGTACTTTCCGATACCGAGTGCTTAATAAAAAAACATGATTTAAATTTACAGGTAACAGCTTTAGTCATATAATTTAACAAAAAAACAAAGGACTAGTTTTCCATTTTGGTGTAAACTCTGCCTCTTTGGACAACACAAGGCATTAACCCCTTACACGCTGCTCAAACATAGACATTTCTCAAACCGTGGTATCGATTCCAGGTATCGGGGGACTTTTAACGAGTACAAGTACTTTAGAAAATGTGGTATTGAGGCCGATATCAGTATCGGTATCGGTGCATCCCTATTAAAAAGCGTCCATGATGGTTAAAACTGAAAATGGGAAGCAAACCCCTGGAACCACATACTGATAAAAATGTATTGCTGTAAATTGTTTTGAAATAAAAATGTCAGCCAAATTCATTAATTTTATTGTAAACTGAGTAACCAGTTGTACACACATAAGCTATTTTCACACAGAAAATACATGGAAGTGCGTCTGGGATTTCTCCGGGATCGTTTGATTTTTGGTTCATTCATATTTTTTCACAGCGTTTAAAGTTTTCTAATCTGTGATTTTGCTTTTGAGAAACCACGCACGTGCATTTTAGGTTATGAAAAGATCATAAGGAGTGTATGATCCGCTTCAGTCAAGTTTGCCAACATTTCTCGTCATAATTGTTGATCTGCATTTAAAAACCCTGTGTTAAAGAGCTGAACCATAACTTTTGGTTGCGATGACACGCACGTCTTCACTACGGCACGCCCCTAACGGCGTTGTATTACTAGGTCCTCTTTACGTGACTGATCCTAGAACATTTACGGGATGCGTTTGTGTTCACAAGAAACCAATTTTATGGAAATTTTCTGCGGCCAAAGTGCTGTTTCAGTGGGTTTTATGGCGCTTTTCCATTGCATAGTACCCCACGGATTGGTTTGGTTTGGGTCAGGTAAGCTTACATTTGGGAGCTTTCCAACTGGGTGCAGTACATAGTACCCAATACTTTTTTTAGTACCACCTCGGCTGGTGTTCCAAGCAACCCGAGCTGATACCAAAACGTGATGCGAAACACTGTAGATCACTGATTGGTTTGAGAGAATCGTCACTAACAGCGTCATCGCTATAATGTAAAAGATTAGCTTTACCTCATGCTAGCTTGCACTGTCTTGAGTAAACCTGTCATCTGTGCTTTGCTTTAAGTTCTCAAACTTCCTTTTAGTGATGAAAAACATCCACAGGTTGAGAATCAGGAACACCATAACAGTTTTTTTATAGACTTGCAGTTTGTGGCGGCACATTCGCGGACCGCATGTCCGCACATATGCAACTTAAATGAGGCTCAGCGGAGCGCGTCAACTGACGCCACGGGTGTTTGTACAGAAACTGTCATGTGAGACAGAGGTAGTGATAAACGCAATATGCAAACATCTATTTGTGGTGGTCCATTTTAATTTTGTGGCGGACTGAGAAATAAATAAATGTATGAGAATGACACTCTCACTTGTATGATGTCACAGCAGTATGCAGCGCAAATCTAACAACAGGCCTATAATCCCTCCCACGCTGAAGTGTTACTTAACTCGATGGAAAAGCTAACGGAGCCAAAGTGAGGTGAGCTGACCCGACCTGACCCAAACCAAACCGTGGGGTACTATGCAATGGAAAAGCGCCATTAGACTCGTATGCCGGCACTAGTTTGAGCTCTGTGTGTTTTTAAGTCTTATTCCACAGGTTAAAACATAGGCATGATGAGATTTCAGGGAACTTGTTTTTATTTTGGACAGTTTGAGACATTGTGAATATCTATCTCTCCCAATGACATCATATGGGAATTGCTCTAAGTGACCCTGTCTCATAATTTAATTAAAAATGATTAGGAGCATCAAAGGTTGATTTTACATTGATTTCGATCTTTGACATGGCCTTACTTAGTCATCATTAAAGAAATCAAGGTTGTATTTTCACAGAATGTTCTTTACATCATGTAGAATGATTTTATGAAGAAAACAATACATCACCAAAAATGACTTTGGCTTGGATTTCACAGACTCATGATCACATGTGCACAGCCTGATCAGAATTCGGTCTCTCTTTCTCCCTTTCTCTCTTTTAAGTCAAAAACAACAGGCATTAAATGGGAATCCATCCATGTATCTCACCATCTGGCCCTTTGGGACTTTGAATGTCTTTGTGAATGCCTTTGTTTTGCACATTCTGCAGACCCACACTCACAACTTGCCGTACTGGAAAACAACTTTTTCATTTACGCATTGACAAATTTTAGCCTGTTTATAAATACAAGTTGAGATCGGGTATGATCAATTTGGTTTTGAATAAAACATGTTTTAGTCAATTCCAAATTAAATAAATGGTTTTAAAAAAACATATATTTGCATATGCATATGTGTGTGTATGTATGGGTGAATAAAGTCTGTATTTGGTCTTTAAATCCAAAGGGTGAAGGACCATGTTTGAATTGTTCTCATCTCATATTTACCATCACAATGGGTGGCATTAACATTCTTGGGCTGACATTATCACTGGCAGGCATGGCAGCCAAACTCGCGGCTGGTTAGTGCGGCCAGGCAGAGTTAATCCAGCCTGTCAATCACTGAAGAACGTCACCACGTGGGGCTGAATGATAAACACTCAGACTCAATTTCCCCGCTTGAAACGCTAAAACAATCTGTCAGGGCTAGCTTTCAGGTTTGAAAGATTTCATGGAAGATTTAAAATGATCTGTTAGTGTGTGTCTCTGACAATTTTGATAAATTACCATTGGTGCATGAAAGGTTACGTGCATGTCTTTTACAGCATATGGTTTTAACAAGTTTGTTTCCATGTTGTGTCAGCTTTTGTCCTAACTGAACTTACAGCGAGGCCAAATCTAGTGTTATGCGAGAGTGTAACTCTAGCGGTTGTTAACTTTGGATGGTGAAAAAACCTTCAAATACTAAACCACTAATACTTATGGCAAAGGATGCAATGTGTGGGTTTGCCTTTATATGCATTGATAATGATATGATTGTTGGTACATTTTGAGTTTTTAAAAGTATGGTGTGTTTAAAGCCATAGTTCTCCACGTAATAACAGTTTTGGCATTTACTTGCAATCTCCTATGATTTTACTTTGTTTAATAAAATATACTTTTGAAGAATCTTTACAAGTGAATTTATAGTGACCACATTTGTCAAGCTACAAAAAAAGATAAAACAAGCATTGGTCTCGGCTTATCTTTAAACAAAGCTATGCTTTCAATTGACAAATTGGGAAAAAATGACATTGTATGTGTTTGGGAATGTGTGTCTTGTGAAAGCACAAGGATTTGATGTCCTGTCAAAACAGTCGTCACCCATTGATGCCGACACATTTGACTGCCCAATAAAACAAGGCCATGGCAGTTTATTATTCTTTCCTAAAAATACACCAGCACACTTTGAACACCAGCTGGATCTATTTGGTTTGTGCATTCATGATATTTAAAAGTTTATGGTTGTAATTTTGTATAATTGTACTGTGAATAAAAGTTGTATTGGAGTAAAACATTTTACATCTTTATAAGAAATTGTATTTACAACGCACAGCACAGTGGGAAACATTCATGGTATTAAATCTAATAAAACATTTTCACCAATGGCTTTATTCATTCTGAAAATGTTTGGTAATGGCTAATTATTGAAAAGGATTAACCTGCCATTATCAAAAAGAGAAAATTATAGGTTACCCGTGGGGCCGTCACATTTTAGCACGACATGAAAATCCCTTCACCCGTGCACAATTTTCTCCGATACCTTTTGGCAACACAGAACACGTTTGTTCATTCTGCGTCAGAGATGACATTATTGGGAGGAGAGGAAGGCATTTTGATTTCAAGTCATTTGGGATTTCCGGCCTCCCTGGTGTTTTGTCTTACATCAAAGTCTATTTTCTTGTAATGGTGAACAGATTAGCTAATTTGAGAACACCTGAAACCGATGGCAGGTGTGACTCAGCTTTGTGCTGAGGTTTAGATTACAGGAAGCTGATTTGTCTGGGAGCGCCGAGTTTGGACAAGTGGCACAAGCATGTGCGGTGAATAGCGGGGTGAGGGGGGCGTATCTGTGCTCTTTGACATTTAATGACAGGTATTTTCAACGCAGCTGGGCCAAAGCAAACACGCAATGTGCGGACGACTGCGTCTCGCAGCATAGGAGCTCACGCCAAAGTATCCCTGTCTCCTGAGTCAGGCCACAGAGCACCCTTTCTCTTTCTTTCTCTCTTATTTCCAGCTTCTCCAGTCACATACGGCAAACAATTTCACAGTGTTTGGTTTTGGCCGTGGCTAGTGCTGTTTATGTTTTACATGGAAGGATCTCCTTTTTCTTCCGTGTTGTAATTATAAGAGAGATTTATGACTTTAAAGACCTTAATATCATTACTTCATTACAGACGTGTTTGTCTCAATCTCGCTCAGTCCAAGACTGTCCACCCAGTCCAATAAATGTCTTTTCAGCGCTTGTTTATTTAATTCTCGGGTGTATTTTGGCAGATGAATGTTCAGATACTGCATTTGCTCTGGCTCTCGTTTAATTCACTGCTCATTTGTTTTGTTTGAGGAAGTTTTCTGAGATAACAAGTTCATTCTGTTCCAGTATTGGATTTTTTTATGCTGCGGCAGCTTTGATTCATTAAATTGATTCTTTGATTCATGATTCGCTTGTTTCAGCAGTTCATTAAAGTAATGAAGACTTGTGCATATGAGTTTTGTACTTAGTACCAGGCAGTGCTTTCAAATGCCATTTATGGTGTGATAACAGATGCTGCTTATGCATACCTTCGTTTGTCCATTGTAAATTATGGCATACATGTTCCTCATTGCATCCTCCCAGACATCCCAGGCCAAGTTAATACAATTTAGTGAAGGCATTTGGAAAATCTCTTGGGTTAGTATTCATGCAGCAATTTGCATTCTTTTGCTTTCACAGTAAAGGGAGAGAACGAACGCCTTTATACACATATTGGAAAATACACACCTTAGAGAAACATAAGGAAAATTTATTCATAATAATAATTTATAATAGAAAAAAGCTTGCATTGCCTCTCTGTGTGTCATATGAAGCAGTCAATCTCTGTCAGTTACACTTAAAGGTTATCATTTGGGATCAGGGTTAACTGTCTTGAAGTTTTGGAGGGGTCATATGGGTCGTACCAACAGTAATGGTATCGATGACGTAGCTCTTTTTGAGCTGTCTATCTACTGTATGCATCTCAATGCACATCACTCACATACATTTAAAGTGTAACCGGATGAGTTCTGATTAAATCTGAAGGTTGGTGGCTGAAAGATATTTTTGGTGTCCTGTCTCATCTCTGTTTGTGTGTGTGTGTTTCACAGGCGGACATGATGTTCAATTCAGGAGTCTTCTGGATGGGTCTGATCTTCATTCCCACCACCTCTCTGGTCTTTGATGTGGCCTACAAAGTGTGAGTTGAGTTTCTTCAGTTCCAGCCATCCACACTTTGATTCATCTTCCTATGTGGTCACCATCTGATTTACTGCAGTAGTTTAGAATTTCTGCGTTCTTCTCATCTTCTTCGCTTTGTATATTTTGTTAGTTTAGCCCTTATGGCGTCATTTGGTTAAACATTATCCCGAGTGTAAAAGGATCCCCATTAATTTTCGTGGCATGTAGGAACGCCAAAAGTACAATGCTAAAGTAAATACAGCCTAATAGACCAGCATCTGTCTATTATGTCTATAAATTACAACAACAGTGTTAGGAAAAAAAAACACTCCCTAAGCCAGTGGTTTTCCAACTTTTTGCCGTGTGCCCCACCACCCCTAGGGTAGGGCAGGGTGCACACCTTCGTTACCCCCAAAGAAAATGAATGACATGCTTTTGGTTAGTTGCTTTGTTTTTCTGAGGTTTAATTACTCAGAAATTATGATAAATTAATGTATTTATAAAATGGGGCCCTCCATGGCACTGTCTCGGGTCCGCCCCTAGTTTCAAAACCACTGCCCTAGCTAACAGTGTTTTTTATATTGTATTATTTAGCTGTTAATAATATACAGTAAACTGGTATTGTTACAATATTACGTGCAGTACATTTATGATAACATTTTCATCTCTTTTTGTGTGTCAGCATGAAGAAGGTATGTTTTAAGACCTTGGTGGACGAAGTCCAGGAGTTGGAAGCTCTGTCTAAAGACCCCGGAGCCGTTGTGCACGGAAAAAGGTGTCTACCATTCCTTATTAATTCCTAATAAAACAGCAAAAGGACAAATTAAAGCGGGAATCACCTCCAAGTGTAAATAATCCCTTGGCTACCCTCCTATCCCGCACTTAGCACGTCTCATTCTTATCTCTTGTTGGAGACAAATCTGTCCAACAGAAAGTTTGTATTACATTTGATCTGAATAATGAGAGTAGGGACACTTTTATTATGTGGATAATGGTGTCTGTGTCTCACGGCCGTTTGTGTTGTTCTTTGCAGTTTAACTGAGAGAGCCCAGCTTCTGAAGAACGTGTTCAAGAAGAGCACCGTCAGCCTGTACCGATCTGACTCCATGCAGCAGAACCTTCTCCGTACGTCATCGACACACACGTGCTCCGCCTACACACCTACACACTCTCCACAACGCAGATTGCACAAACAGACCCGTGCAGAATTACTGATTCACACACACCCCACCATCCCTATCTGCAGCATCAACATGCAGGTTCACACTAATACACAGGGACTTATGGATGCACAGCTGCAAAATCTCACAGATTCACAAATCTGAATCAGAATTAGGTGAGGATGGTTGTTCTTGACAGCTGCAGATAAGCGCTACAGCAATGCATCTGTTATATCACTCGAATGCTGAGCTAACAAAGCTTGGGTGAGTGGTTGTGATGCCATCGCGGTTCTTTCTCAGGTAGCTGAGATGGGTCCAGGAGACTCGAAACAGAAAAGCTACCAAGTCAGAATTTGCTGAAGATGTCACAGTCTGAAAGCGATGGTGTTATTAAAGCACCAGTGAAGCAGATTTGAGGTTGTAATGTGTAGCACCATATGATTCACACACGCACATACAAACACATCAACTCTGCAGAGGTGCTTGTTTAGTACACTTGTTGTTTTTACACACAGTTTATTTCAGTGCTTTTCAACTGGTTCAACTGGTACTTAGGGTCAAGATAAGCAGAAAAAATTGTTGAATTGTAAAAGGTAAAGACAACACTGCAAAAAAACACTTTCTTACTTGGTATTTTTTGTCTTGTTTTAAGTACAAATATACAATTTTCATTAATCAGACTGGATTTTCTTGATGAGAAAAATAAGTTGGGCTGCTTAATGATTAGTCGCGACTATTTGTTTGCAGAATCAAAAAAGTTATTATACCCAGTACAACAACATATGTGTGTATATATATGATATAAATTATGTAAATATAAAAATGTTATACACATGCAAATATTTGTTAAATATATACATGTATGTGTGTGCATTTATATATGCATAATTATTATACACATTACACACACATTTAATATGTAAACAAAAACTTTTATTCTGCAAACGATTAGTCAAGACTAATCGTTAGGTAGCTCGAAAATAAGTTTAGTTTAGTTTTTAGAAAAGAATATCAAATTTAAGACAAAAACGTATTATTTTTATATTAATAAAAATATTTTTAATATTTAATTAAATATATAAATTAAATAATATAACTCATAATTAATATATTTTATTTTAATATATTAATTTTATTACTTTTAATATTTTCACTCATTCTGGATCGCAGATGTAAATAAGATGCAATTACTTTTAATTGTGCATTGTCCCTGTAAAAATAAACAATAAAATGAAAAATAAATAAAATGAAAGTGAATTTGTGCATTAAACAAGCAAAAAATCTGCCAAGGGGTAAGAAAAAAAATCTTAACTTTTTTCTTAAACAGTTAATTCAAGAAAAAATTTCTGACCCCATTGGCAGATTTGTTTTGCTTGTTTATGCCCAAATTCACTTAAATTTGATATTTTTTGTCTAAAAACTAGGCTTATTTTCGTTGGTTATTTTGCTCATCAAGAAAATGCATCTTGATTTAAATTTTTAGATATTTGTACTAAAAACAAGACAAAAATACTAAGTAAAAAAGTACACTAAATGCAGTTCACTTCAGCAAAACCAGTTGAGAATCATAGCGTTTTACTTAATTTGCCTTTTCTGTTTAATATTTCATTTTGTTTCCTTGTTACCTTTCTTTGTTTGTTTGTTTTTTGTGTTTTACTTTTAGGTGATGATGAGGGACGTTCAATGATAGCCTTATGTTCTTAGCTGCATTTTTCCCCTTAGCACTTACCACAAAACATTAGTTACGTGTTATAATTAATATTAAACCTGCTCTCTCCTTAACGTCCCTCTCATTCCTTACCTATGCATGTGCTGCTGTTTTTTGAGTGACGAGCAGAGTCATTATTTAATCATTTCAATGTCCCACCTATCATTCCCACAATGCATTGCCCACCTCGGCCTCATGCATGTGCCCTCCAGGCCAGCAGGTAGAGGTCGAGTCAATTCAGACATAAGGTGAGTCTAAGTAGATTTAACGTCCAATCCCTTGTGTATGGAAGGTATTTTTGGACTTTTTAAAATTAATTAATTAAATTATAAAATAATTAATAAAATTATAAAATAAAAAATAAAATCGCAAAATATGTCCCATATGCTAAAATTAAAATTAAAACATTATATTAAATTATTTAATTTTTAACGTGATGAAGCATCATTCCGGCCAAATTGAAAAATAAAATTAAATTGATGATTTGACATTTCATTTTCAATATAATCTTGAGTCAAGACAGCCAATATTAAAAATAAAAAGGCAAGCTTGAAAAGGAATCTGTAAATACATTTTTTAAACGCTTTTTATTCATGCCCAAGCAATAATAGGGACAAAATTAAAATGTAAAGTTCAGTTTTAATTTTATGTTCTGTTTTTCTTTATCATTTTTGTTTTAATTTTCGTGTTCATTTTTATTTTCAACTTGTATGCAAATTCAATGTAAATCAGTGGGTGGGGCTTACTTGCTTAAAAAAGGGGATTGGCTGAAGCAGTGTCGCCAACTCAGTAACTGTGTTGCTTGCCAACTTAGCGACCTTATTGCTACATCTAGCGACAATATTTTAATATTGTCAGTCTTGACTCAAGATTATATTGAAAATGAAATGTCAAATCATCAATTTAATTTAATTTTTCAATTTGGCCGGAATGATGCTTCATCACGTTAAAAATTAAAATGAAATAATTTAATATAATGTTTTAATTTTTATTTTAGCATTTCATTTTCAAATTTGGAACATATTTTGCGATTTTATTTTTTATTATATAATTTAATTAATTATTTTATAATTTAATTAATTAATTTAATAAAGTCCAAAAATACCTTCCATACAGTACTTGTGCAGTGCTGTAGAGACAATAGCACTAGTGACAGTAAAAACTGTAAATGTCTACAATCTTACTGTAGTTAAGTAGACACATGACTTAGAGATAGTCCCATTTGTTCAAACAAGACACATTCTTCTCATTTCGTTAAAAAAAGTGTACTTCAAGGTAGAATCAATAATCTGACATTACAACACTTACGGTGTCTTATTTCTTACCTACTACCATTTGGAGTCTGCCAAAATAATTATTGAAAACTCGGATAGTCTCTGCTAGCCCACCCACAGTGCCGTTGCCGGTTTCTTTAGGTCCCTTCGGAGACCGATCTGAATTTTTTTGTTTATTTCTGGAAGCAAGCAGTCAGGATGTCGTGCATACTGATGTCTTTGTGCCGCATCTTCCTGTAGACAATTCACCTCCTTTAATTTGAACCAACACAAATATTTTCACTCATTCTGGATCCATTAGTGTATGTAGGTCATTGACAGGGCTTATCAGATTCCCATAGACTACAAATACACATGAGGCCAAAGTTTTTGCAGTGGTTTAAAAGCTTCGCAAAACTGTGATTCATTCACTTGAATCGGGGAATGCAAATTGTGTTCGGCACATATTTAGTGCCATGTTTGCACATCGTGCTTCTTTAGTTGAACGCGAGTGAATAATCCAGAATGATCTCCTTTTATGTTGTTTGCTTGGTGTTGTGGATATAATCAATCAGCGTTGTGCTTCAAACTATTTATTTTTTATTTATGATTTGTTCCGTTTCATGTTTTAATATGATATCATTTGTATACTCAAGTTTTAAAGTTTTCCATTTGTGTCAGTGTGTTTGTCTTACGCTTGTCCTCCTGGATTCGTTTACAGATGGCTACGCATTCTCTCAGGATGAGAACGGAGTGGTCTCCCAGTCTGACGTCATCAGAGCCTATGACACCACCAAAGAGCGGACCAATGAGTGGTGAGATCCGGATCGCTGGGTCCCGTCCGCTCTTCGCGGTCACTCTACTTTTTAAAGGCTCGCGGAGAGCTGAAGCCTGTCAGTTTAACTTTGGTGGGCCCACAGTAGGAAACCCAGGGCAACAATGGTTATTAAAAACATGTATCGTATGGGTGAGCGCCCCTTGGTCTTTGAAAGGAAACAAAAAATGAATGTTTGGAACAGCAGACACGAGCACTGTGCTAGCATATTTTTGCCCAGTGTGTGGTCAGTATGGTTTTCTGATCTATTATGTAGAAGGGAATAAGGACGAAGAAGTCTTTTTTCCACCATTCCTTCGGCTCTGAGTGTTAAAGCCAAATATGATGGTGTCGAGAATTGTTTGTGTCGATGCGTTTTAACTGTGACGTTGTAATTTAATTTGGCACATCTTTTGTTTTTACTGTATAGATATTTTATTTGCATTAGAGGCGTTTAACCGTATCACAGATTAGCATTGAAAAATTTCTCACTCCAAAGTTGAAGGCAGTCCCATAAAAAAAAAATTGTGAATATTGCACTTCTCTGTACGAATTTGACCACGCATTTAATGTTCATTTTAAATGTAATCTATCAAGGCCTTACATTTGTTGTTGCCTTCAATCATAACTAGATGTTTTTTATGTTTTACCGTGCCTGCTTCTTTTAAAACTATTTCAGTTCGTATGTATCGGCCATTTTATACAATCTGGCATCATTTCAATGACTTTCTCTGGAACAAGTCTCTGCATTCCACATCTTACACGGCTGCAATGATCACAAAGGTGCCTAACAGGAAGTTTAGTATTTCAGACCCTAGCTAGGTAGTAGTGTTATAGCACGCTAACACGTTAAACCAAAACAATGACGCCCGTCTCATGATGATGTTGTCCATCTCGTATCAGGCTGCTACAGAAGATTTTTAAGCCACGCATTGAACCCCTAAATGTGCTATAACAGAACTTTAATTTGGCTTCCCATATCTTTCAAACATAAGTGCCATTAGCATAAGGCAAGAGCAGAGGATTTTGCCACACCCGCACCGTATCGATACAACTTTGTCTCTCTCTTGTTATTTTGTGAATTTGTATTTTTATAAGTGTGACTTTTTGAATTGATCTGCTTTGTAACGAAAACATTGTCCCTTTTTTGTGCTTCGTCCTCACAAACTGGAGCTTACTTTGCCTGTGACTACAACTGTCCTATTAACGCTTCTTTATTCGATGGTGGAGTTTGTGCATTGGTTTTCTTCTCCCTGTGGGAGAGCACGTTTTGTATCGCGTGTCTGCGCAACGTGTGTCGTCTGCATGCGCATGTGGGCTCATATGAGGATGCGTGTTTATGTACGTGTGTGACTGTGTGTCGGTATGCACGTCTGTTTATTGATATTGTGAATCACTATTTGCCAGAGAGACTGCTAACTCGAACGAATTCGAGGATGCGAGTGTGTTTGCCGTCCTCTTTGTCCGATTGTGTGGCGCTGCTCGTTTCGTTCGTCTGCACGACTCCAGGTATACTAATGGCGAGCTACTACAGTATATGCCAATGCATGGCCCTGTGTGTGAACAGGTGTGTGCAGGTGAGCGCACGTGCGTCACGTCTCTATGTATTCTTGTTTGTATGGAGCTCTGCTACAGCTTGACTGGATATGTTGCACAATCAATGCACTCTTTTATCGTTTATGTGATGAATATTCAATTTAAACTAATTAATATCAGTTGCTGTATTATTTATCTTGGAGGGATGTACATGTTTGTCATTTAGTTTCAGTGTAACTCTACAAGTACATCGTTTTTATTTTACACGAGAAAAATAGTACGTTTGTAGCTATTGTGCATTTCATTTTTTTAAGATGTGCTTTGGGTCGGTTGTTTAAACACTGGATATGTGGCCCTCACCAGGTATGATGTGACATTGGTTGACTGTTGCTTTCTGAAATCTCTGTCACCGATTGTCAAGTAACTGATTGCATGAATGGAAAAAGTTGTATTGGTTTAGCCTAAATGTTAATTGTGCGCCTCTAGTGTTGGTCACTTTAAAGAATGAAAATGCACTTTTATATTGTTTTGAATTCTCTATCAGGTGTTTTGTTTTGCTTTTAAAATCTTTCGTTTACGTCGTTTTGTTTAATGATTGTTTAGCATGTTGGAACTGCAAACTTTTAAGTGTTTTGTCTTTTAACTGCCATAAAGGATTACTGGAATAAACTTTACAACATGAAAACTAAAGCTCTCCTTCTTTGTTTGTGAACACTTTACTTTAGGAATCACATAGATGTGCAAGATATTAGTAGTACCCAACACCTAATTATACACTGATCAGCCATAACATTATGGCCACCTGCCTAATATTGTGTAGGTCCCCCTACAAAAACAGCCCTGACCTGTCAAGACATGGACTCCACTAGACCTTTCTATCAGAACCACCTTTTTAGTACCACCTTGGTCAGGGTTCCAAGCGACCCGAGCTGATACCAAAACTTGACGCGAAAACACTGCAAATCACTGATTGGTCTGAGAGAATCATCACTACCAGCGTCATTGCTATAATGTGAAAGATTAGTTTTACTTTCATGCTAGCTTGCGCTGTCTCAAGCAAACATGTTGTCATCTGTGCTCTGCTTTAAGTTCCCAAACTCCCTTTTAGCGATAAAATACATCCACAGCTTGTGAATCAGGAACATCATAACAGTTTTTTCCAGTTTGTGTTGGCACATTCGCGATGCGCACATTCACATATATGCTTAAATGCAACTTAAATGAGGCTCAGTGGAGCGTGTCGACCAACGCCACGGGTGTTTATACAGAAATGTTATGTGAGACAGAGGTAGTGATAAACGTGATGTGCAAACATCTATTTGTGGTGGTCAATTTTAATTTTGTGGGAGACTGAGAAATAAATGAATGTATGGGAATGTACAACAACGCTCTCACTTGTATGATGTCACAGCAGTAGGCAGCGCAAATATATAATGACACGCCTATAATCTCTCCCACTCCGAAGTGTTACTAAACTCGATGGAAAAGCTAACCAACCCAAAGTAAGGTGAGGTGAGCTGACCCGACCTGACCTGACCCAAACCAAACCATGGGGTACTATGCAATGGAAAAATGCCTAATGGGACTTGGCAGCCCATGACCCTATTACCGGTTCACCACTTTTCCTTCTTTGGACCACTTTTGATAGGTACTGATCACTGCAGACCGGGAACACCCCATAAGGGCCGCAGTTTTGGAGATGCTCTGACCCAGTCGTTTAGCTATCACAATTTGGCCCTTACTCAGATCCTTACGCTTGCCCATTTTTCCTGCTTCTAAAACATTAACTATACTTGTCCTCAATGTTGATGTGTTAGAAGCATGAAAAATGGGCAAACATAAAGATCTGAGCTGGCCCGTGTGGTCCGATCCAACAGACGAGCTACTGTAGCTGAAATTGCTGAAAAAGTGATAGAAAGGTCTAGTGGAGTCCATGCCTTGATGGGTCAGAGCTGTTTTGGTGTCAAAAGGGGGACCTACACAATATTAGGCAGGTGGTCATAATGTTATTGCTGATCGGTGTATATATTAAGCTGAATATTTTCCCTGTACAGCTCAGCTAACCCTCCCAAAAGAGATTCATTGAGCACAGTCACGATTTGGCATCATCTCAACTGTTTCCTTACCATAAACTCCCAAAAGCTTAGTTCCTGTCTAGACCAATGCATGTCTAACATTTGCTGCAAAAGCACATTCTAAAAACTTCTCTCTGCTATATTTTGACACTTGACAATATTAAACTAGATATCTAGACTAAAATAATTTCAAACATTATCATTGTTAATTACATTATATTGACTCTTGGTCTTTACAGTTGACCATGTTATCCTGTTTACAGTCAACAAAATCTGCTTATATGAACACATGTTGATCATAGTACAGTAAGTAAACTATAGCTAGGACCTTCTCCTATAATTTTATCACATCATCTGCAGCTCAATACAGAATACAGCAGTCGAACTCATGTCTACAACAACCAACACATTACATTACATTAAACTGATCATCACATATGTGACCCAGTCTGTGAGATCCCAGCTGAAGTAGTTTTTGTGATTTACTGTTTTCAACATTATATCATCCTATATAATGTAAAGGACATTGTGCCTGGTTAGGACAATGGGAAACTTGTCATCGTGTGTGGCGTAAAACAGGATGTACACAGTGATATTAATCTAAACAGGAAAAGGCGGCAATACGCCAGTATGCGTTTAAATTAATAGCATCATCATCATCATTGTATTAATCTTATATCACTTTACTGATATATTGCTTAGTGACTTATAGAGTAGTAAGCTTTTCCATATTGTAATAATGGCAGTTTATTTATATTGGGGATTCTTGATGCAAATATATCCAAAATCCAATCCATATGAAAACACATAATTAGGTTAAGTTTCCACATATTGAGAAACTTAAATTTATTTATTTTTACACTGTAAAAGTGAAAAATTGAATCAACTAAAAAAATTACTTCAATTGGTTACACCTAACAAATTTAAGTTTTTTCAATTAAACATGCAAGTTTAATTTTTTATGTGTTACCAATTAAAGTAATATTTTTAAGTTGGTTCAACATTTATTTTCCTTTTAATCTGTCACAAATATGCTTTTTTTATTCCTTAATACACCAAAAACTGTAATGGAGTAATTAAACAAAAGAACCAAAGGTGAAAGATAAAAATAGGTTTAATTTAACTTGAAAACACTGTTGGTTAGAGAATTTAATACTTAGTTAAAGGTCTCCTCTGGCCCACATGATGTAATTCCAGGTGTTCTGTACATTTATAAACAAACAGCCCTTTACAAAACTTCGCCCATCAAAAATAACAAATACAAACTCTTTAACCAATGTAATCTGTCAAAATGGCTTTCGAATTGTGACACAAAATTTAAACAAGCTTTTACCAGAACGTTCCTCAAACATTTAATATAGAAACTGTTATAGCGATAGCTGTGCATGTAATTCATTTGAAGTTATGTACAGAATGTGAAGTGGCTCACTGTAGATGTTCATTTATAAAGCATGGATAATAAACGACAAGGACGTTCTGCGTTCCGTGTTCTTTCAAAATAATCTTTGTCCCAATCTATGAGAAAATACAAACAAGTATTCCTAGAAATTCACAATTTATATATGGCACAATTCTGTGCCCTACCCTAAAAATGGGGCTGAGATTGTCAAGTTTACCATTTTTTATTGTGTATTGATGCTCCAGCAAGTCACATAAGACCAGTATTTCTCAACATAAGAAGTCTTTATCATGTACACAGATCAAAAGTGCATAAGAAATATGATGAATAGTAGGCATAGGTGCTTTGAAGTAGGCATCCAGGACTTGTATGTCTGTCAGATTCAAGCCAACAGTTCATTATTTGCTCTCCTGTAAATCCACACCTTGTGCTCCACTATCATACGCACCCACACCGCTCTCTTAAATTCCAGATGCAGTCTCACAAGTGCCAATCTTGCTTGCTGAAAGATGTATTATGGCCTGTAATACGAGTCTACAACAACACCATTGTGCACGACTGGCTCTTTGGTGTCTACCTCCATTTTTAAGCATTTCCCCGTGACCAACCAGCCCCAGGTCAGCTCTGGCCGAAGTCAGCAAAGCTCTTGTTCCCAGTAAAAGGTTCTTGAGACAGAGGAAAGAAGTACTGTTGTGACAGGAGATACCCTGAGCTCTGCGCTGGGTGTAGGCTCTGGTGGTGCAGGTGCAACTGACCGTGGCTGTGTGGGTGCTGGAGAGAGTTACTGCCCTGCATGCCCTGTTGGGAGTTGTAGGGTGGCGGAGGGGGTGGGGGCAGCAGGGGTTGGGTTGGAGCCACCGATACTGGAGTCGAGGCTGAGGAAGATGAGACCACCAGGAGCTGTTGCTGCTGAGAACACTGCCCCAGTGCATCGACCCGGCCCAGGGAGAAACGGCGGATGGAGCTCCCGCACCCCACTGAACTGGAACTAGTGGTGGCTGTGCTGGACTGTCGCGATGGCGTCCGTAGGCTGGGCGGGGCCGTAGTGAGGATCATGGGAATGGTCTCGCCCTGACTGCGGAGCGAGAAGCGGATTGGCTGCTGAGTGGGCTGTTTGGGTCGCAGGCAGGTGCAGCAATACACGGCCACCAGAGAACCGACAACTACGAACGCCACAAAGATGGAGCCCACCATTAAAAAGGGCACGTAGATGGGCTCTGTCAAAGAGAAATGTGGTTAGAAACACTTGAGAAAAGGTAAAGCATGTAACGTGAGGCTACTTAGAAGAATATATATATTTTTATTTACTAGTTATAGTGGCTAAATTTAATTTTGCAACATTTGATTGTTGCTTTTATAGTTACTGCAATGAAAGGATTGTCAGATATTAGTCAATATGTATTCAAATACCCCAAGAACATAACATTTAGTAATGTTAAAGCTAAAACAAAAAGTGGATTCTTTTTATTACATTGCAGTAGATCTACATGAATCAGGATTACATTTTTTGCATAATTAATGCACTTTAACAGGAAACACTATTTGCTGTTTACTTCACTGACTAAATATGGTCCCTATGTGGTACCCTTTTTAAAAGTACACCTTTGCACCTAAAGAGTTTATATTTGTACCTCAGAGGTACATCTTGTATAACAAATGTATAAATATCTGTATGCTTAATTGGACATAATTAGATTTTTAAAGGGTGACTGCTTGGGGCCATTTTTTATTGACACTGTTGAGACCTAAATCTTTTGAATGTTGGCAGCTTTAGATAGTTAAAACATATTTTGGCAGAGAGACTGGGTGATTTATGTTATTGTTGGGGCAGGTGATCAGCAAATACATTTTTCCAGGGCCAAAAAAGATTATGGCTTATAAATTACACTTATTGTATAATGTAATAAGATGTTGAGAGGAGAATGAAAAAATAAATTATGTGATATGCAAAATGATTGTGAAATTTGTTTAGAAACTTTTTGCTTTGGAAAGTTTAACACTTTAAGACTGGAATCTCATGTTATTCACTATTTAAATAAATCATGTAGCCTGTCTCAAAATATACTTTGTATAGCAGTAAATAAAAGTTAAATTTTAACTTAAATTTTTTATTTTAAGAATAACCCACAAGACTTATTCTTCGTGGTATCATATCATTCTCAATATACTATATTTATACTTTAATTAGTTGTTTTATTTAAACAATTAATAGAAACTATATATTATATTTTAATTAGTTGTTTTATTTAAACAATTAATAGTAGGCTATGGGACTTTAAAAACAATGTTTGATATTAATATATATTAATATTAATATTTAAATGTATTATCTTAAGGAATGTGTATCCAGTTGAAGTAAATCTGTCAGGCATCTAAACAGGTGCGACTGAAATTTGATATTCTTAAATCCAGACTGTTTGTATATTGCCTAAAGAAAACATTTTGTGAACCATTCTCTCTCAAGACCTAAAAAAACCGGTCCCATTAAACATAATCCTGTTGTGACATGCTGTACTATTATTTGGCTATTATGTCATTAAAAGTAATTCAGTCCGTAGTCATTATGGTTTAATTTAATATAATTTAATGTTGCCCTGTTGTGCACTACACAAGCAGCTTACTGATAAACAGATTACAGTGTGTACTACCTATAGTGCTCTTTGTGTTTTACAAATAATAACAATAGGAATGCATTTTATGTTTTCAAAAAAGAAAATTTTGCCAAAAAGCCCTCTGTCAGATTATCAGGAACAACTTGTTTTCTTACTTTAGGCTATAGCTTATTACCCCGATTATCATAAAAATCAGCTGTTTTATTTAGCATCTTTTGGATTTTAATTACATTGTTATTGCTAATTGGTGCTGCAAACATTAGTTAAAATGTTGTGTCTTACGGGCAGCATATTGAGTGTTATTCTCCACTTCTCTGTCATTCGTGCACGTTCCCTGATCCAGGCGCGCATCCACGGCCGCGCAGCAGTAGCGCAGCGCGCAGCTCCCGCAGCACACAGTCGCATCCAAAGTATCAAAGTCCTCCGGACACTGAAAACCATCGTGGTAATTCCCACTGGTGTCCAGCCAGCCGTGGCAGTACTCACCCCGGGCATCAGATATATGCAGATTCCACGTCAGATACGCCAATAAGAGGCAGTTCAAAAAGCGCACCATACCGGCGAGATGCTGCAGATGGGATGGCCAGATCTTAAAACTGAGTGCGCTCCTAAAACTAGACAAGCTTTAAACGATGTAGCAGGGATGTGGGAAAGTAATCCATTAACACATGTTTAAATCAGTCATGATAAACGAGATCTGATTCAAATCCAAAGATTGTTGTCCAAATCCGATATGTGAAGTCCAAAAATGAGATGAATGAGTCATCCAGTGCAGGTCTAAACTTAAAATGTCACTTCCAAAACTCCAAGGTTTAAGGATATCCGCAGTTTATCCGCTCTCGCATTTTAGTCTCGTATTAAATGTTTTTGATAAATGTTCTTTGTAAAAAAAAAACAAGAAGAAGGTTTAAATTGTTACCAAGCACTTGTCGGAAAAAGGTAAAAACTCATAAGTTGTGAGTTCGCGACTGTTGATGTATTGACTGACCACAGAGCTCGTGCATCTGCTCTTGAGTGCACTTCTCAAATGTGCTGCACGTCTATAGACGCTCAGCCCCGTTTCTATGGCGCGCACGCTGTTGTCTGGCTGGACGTGCGCATTTATGTTGGTGGTCACATCACGTTCTGTTTCCCGGGGGACGCAAGGTGGGCAGCAATATTTTATCCTCATCTAACTGTTGCTCTTCATCTAAACATCTGCTAAAAATGCTTATTTTCTAATTTGGCCTGCTTGTGCTTTTTTACTTTTTAATTTCCATTTTCCAATTTGATTAAACTGATTTATTGTATTTAAATAAGTAGTATGAAAAAATGTATAGTCTAAAATGTGGTTTTCACGTTCTGTTAGTGTGTTTTATCAGTCAGTTAATTAAAAATCAGTAACAAATGGCTTCTGTCAAATTCGTGTTATTATGGCGCCCTCTTCTGGCTCGTTAGCTTTTATAAAGCAGGCGCACCACTGGCTTGCGCGCTTACAGGTATATTGTTCGCTACGAATGAAAGCAGTTAATAATGGTTGAATGAATAATTTTATAAAAATGTGCAAAAAAATTTGTTGGCATGATGAAGAAAATAGCCTAATCGATGGTAAACTTACAGTAAATGTTTATGCCTCTGGGCATTTTTACGGTCACTACACTGTAAAAAAAATCCGTAGAAATTGCAGCTGGGTTGCCGGTAATTTACCGTAGATTTAAATTTATGTTATTTACTGGCAATATTTTGTTCAAAGTTAAATGAACATTAAACATTTACAAGTCTTTGTCTTTACAGAGTAAAAATAAAAAAACAGCATCAAGCAAAACATTCTGGGAAACAAAATCTGAAGCAAAAAACAGAAAAAGGTTGATGATGATTTCTGGTTCCCAGAATGCTTTGCATGAGGCTGTTATTGTATAGTTTTATTCTGTAAAGATAAAGACTTGTTAATATTTAAAATTTATTTAACTTTGAACAAACTCTTGTCAGTAAATAACATAAATGTAAATCTACGGTAAATTACCGGCAACCCAGCTGCAATAACATTGTAATTTCTATGGAATTTTTTTACAGTGTACATCAGTTTTATCTCTATCTTGGTTTAATAATTATCTTTTAGTACATTTTAGGATAGGCCTATTTTTTCTATGTTTGTTGTTTTATGTTTTGCATTTCTAACACTGTAAATGTGGAGCTCTGATACTATAGCCTAGAATTATTCACATGGGAATTTACTGTAAACTGTTTTGAACATTTCCATACTAGCCTATATGTTAAATACAGTATGCCTAAAAATGTATGGGTTAACTAGTTAGTATTTATACTAGGCCTATTTAACAACGTGTAATTACTATAAAGCCTATTCAGTATATTAGCTTATAGTTTACAATGATGAACTACTAGTAGGCTATTTCTGCATCTACTTCCCTTTGGCTCTGTCAGGTACTTTTTTCATTTATTTCCACCTCAGGATAACAAGAGATAAACAAACACGAAGAAACATGGCTATGCAAGAAAACATGGAGGGAACACCTCATCTGACACTCCCACTGATGAGAGAAGAAGCCACACGTTCGCCGCGAGCGCGCGCCTTCGCCGCCGGTATTCCCCTGTTGGTAGAATGTAGCCAGCGCGTGCCGTTACCGCCAGGGGATTGGAGCAATGACTTGTCAGTAAAGTCACCCACCCTCTGACTATCTCACACTGAGTTACAAGTGTTTGAGACACGGAGCAAGGCGGCGAGACACGGGGATAACTGATTTAACCAGACCGGACAGACAGACACCTGAAGCGACGCGAGAAAGTCCAGTAGAGGAGTGGAGATGGATGAGGAGATGCTCCCGGCAGACGAGGGTCTCTCCGCGCCCAAAATCTGTAGACAGCAGCAGCAGCGGAGCCCGTACAGCTCTCTCAAGACCTTCCCGAGCAAGCGCACGGCGGGGAGGGCGAGATATGAAAGACCCACAATGGTGGACATCCCGCAGCTTGGAGACCATCACCTCAGTCAACATCATCATCAGCAGCAGCAGCAGTATCCACAGCGCATGCCGCTTCAGCAAACCTCCCTGTCTATCAGCAGCAGTCATCAGCACCGTCTCCCATGCGAGATCAGGCCCGCCAGCAGAGTCGCGACATCCAGCGCGGCATCATCAGCGGGCAGCGCCACAGCAGCGGTATCAGCATCATTTGGCAGCCAGAGGAGGGTCGCCGGCCAGGAGTCCACCAGATACCCGCCGGGTCGCCATCAATCTCCGGACTGCACTTATGGAATAAGCTCAGGTAACTGCACAAGTTTAAGTTGGAAAGTTGTGAATTCACCACGAAGCTTAAGTAGAAAGTGTCCTGTTTTAACAACTTGGCATTTTTAAATAAAATTTCTATTTGTGTGTGTTTTAGCTTTAATTTTCATTATCAGACGAAAATATAATTTGGATGCCCACGCCCAAATGATGCGACTCATTCAATCATTCTAGCAAATTGATCTAGACATGTTTACAGTAATTTCACAAAAAGTGTTTTTAAATTTAATGACTAAAAACAACAACAACAACAACAGTTACATTAAATTGTGTGCATTTAAATGAGAAATTAAACGTCTTACAGTCTTATTATTTTTTTTTTATGGGAGTTGTATTGTTTCACATGGAGATAAAATAATCTAGATTGTCAGTGCTCTAGACACAGATAATTATAAACACTGATAATCTTTCTAAAGAGCAAAATGTTACATTTATTGACAGGGAGTTTATTTGACACCACAAAGAGTTCTCCCATTCAAGATAAGTCTTCCAAAAATATCAGCACAACAAGGACTGATGTTGTAATTTAACCATGTAAACAAGACTATATCAGGGTAACCTTAAAGATTTGAGATATCTGCATAATAAACTCTCTCTTATTTTAAAACATTTGTTTAACAAGCATCTCATTCCAACTCACGTCTGAATAGAACAGTTTATAATACAGATTGCTATAGAAGAAAATTTAGTTTTCCCTTCAGAAATTGTGCTAAATGGCACTAAAAGTGGTTTATTGGCTTGTAATCCTAAGGGAACCACTTTAAGTGCTATTTAGCACCTATCTTTAAAAGAACTATAGCACCACATATGGTTCTATACAACATCATGTGACAAAAATAGGTTGCACCTAAAGTGTTCCCCTATGATTACAAGCCAACAAAAAAAAACCACTTTTAGTGCTATTTAGGGGCATTTTTTAGAGCGTATCAGTAATGAGGCTAACGTTGAATTTCATAATCATAAGGAAAACCTTATTCAGATATATTTTCTGTGTTGTTGTCCTTACTGTAACACTGTAACACAGTCCAACTAAATGTTTTAACCAAACTTGTCAACTTAAGGGGTCATTGTTTATCAAGAGTTTGCCAGAGTTTATTTCATTCATCAAAGCCTCGATCCTTGTCAGTTTAAGAGGTTGAGTCATTTTCATACAAGAGTGTCAACAAACTAACTGCAAAACCACCACTGTACTGTCACTTCCCGACAAGCATTTTTTAATTTTAAAGACATCTAATAGCCATCCAGCCTAGACGTCTATACTAAAACAAGGCAACGTTTGTGTTATCAGTGAAACTTTAATAAATGTCTAACTATAGCCCAAAAGTAAATAAAATAAATAAATGAAACCAAGCACCATGTAATCGCTGTTGACGATGGAATCAGACATCTGGCATGTTATTTTGGCAAAAACAACATGTAACCAAATTCCAAGTTTATTTTGGTTAGAAGTAGGTTACTAATAGCCTGACTATATCGGGTCTATAACCTAGATAGATGGTGAAATGACACCCATTGCTTTGCTGGGTTACTACTTCTAACTGAAATTTTTACCAGTGCTTTAAATGCTTTGCTTTAGCTTATGTCTTTGCATGTATATACTGCAATATTTAAAAAGATTTGTTGACATTCAACTGTACAGCTTGCGGGCTCCAAGCTGACTGTTTTATTCATCAAACATTAGTCGGATGCACTAAATCTTCCCAACAAAAGCTATCCTGATGTCTGTTTGTAAACAGTGCCTTCCAATTTCACACAGAGCCCTTTTGGTATATTATTGAATATTCATTGAAAAAAGAATGCATGGTTGACTGGGGGGGCAATTACTAAAGTACTAATGGTTTCATCTTTCTATCTCTGGAAAACTCAAGGATGCAGCTCTGAGATCAGTGCAATAATCCAAATTGCATTTAAAAGCCCCTCCAAAGGGACTGTGATTAAAACAAATGTGGCTCATAAATTTGGCTCTGCGGCACATGTTGTATTTAATGAAATTTCATGAGGCTCACTCGGCGTGGCATACGGAGAAAAAATAGGAGGGAGGGAAGGAAGGAAGGAGAGAGGAAACCAAGGAAGAAAGGAGGAGAGAGAAGGAAAGATAGATATCAGATAAATATCAAATCTGTCTTGCTGAGGGCAAACAGCAACACTGCGCATGTTAATAAATGGCCACATCTGCTTAAGCCTGATAGACACATCTTTGGCGACAGCAGATATTCACTGCCGCCAGTCATACGGGTGCCACAGCAACTGCCTGAGCTGATAATTGTCTGCCCTGTGTCTTTGTTTGAGGGTGGCAAATTTATAATCATCTTCCAGGAGACGCAGAATAATCTGCATTTGGGCGCGGCCAGAACGCTGTGGTGAGAGAGAGTAATTAGATGGAGGGACGATTGCTTGGTCAGTCAGTGTTTTTTTTATCTTTTTGCTTCTTTTTTTCATTTTGAAGGATTTGGAAGATATTAATAGTGTTTATTGGAATAGTGATAGGATGTAAATGAGGTATTATTACAGTATGTATGTGTGGCACATGCACAGTCTTCTGGGTCTGTCCCCTAAATCTTGCAGGACCAAGCTGCTGATTTTCAGATAAAAAATGGCAAGAGGAAGCAAGAAAAAACTAAAGACAGTTTATATTTAATAGTATGTATTATATTTCTAACAGTTAGTATTTCTAATAGTATGAAATCTAAGACTATTTGTGTTGCTTAGTAAATTACTCAATAATGTTTGCAAACCCTGTCTGTGTAATCCAGGCCTAAATCTCATAATCTAATGATGAGTTTTGGAGCATCAATATTTGATCTCATTCATTGAATTCACATTGATTTTAATCTTTGACATGACTAAGTCTGTATTAAAGATATCAAGGTTGTATTTTCACAGAATTTTCTTATTTACATTATATAGGAGATTTTATGTAGAAAACAGTCAATCACGAAAACAGTCAATGACAAAAAATGACTTGGTTTTCAAAGACTGGGTCATTCAATGTTCGAATTGTGTCAAAGAAATAAGGGGGGTGCCCTAGCTAAGCCGGGGGTGACCCCTTGTGCTTTATAGGGGGTCCCTCGATGCTTAAAGGAGGTCCGGGACCACCCCAGCCCCCCTCAATTCATACAATATGATCATTGCGATTATTTTGCTGCTTATTGCTTTGTTATACTTTTTAATTTTCGACCTACTTTATTGTAAGAATACTCTAAAGAGTAGACAACTCCAGTACATGTCTCCAAATAATGGGCATGTCACCAGAATTGGTAAATTTTCTTTAAAAAAATCCAGATAATTTACTCACCACCATGTCTTCCAAAATATTTATGTCTTTATTTGTTCAGTCGAGAACAAATTATGTTTTTTGAGGAACCCAATATTAATGATATTAATTAATGTCTTTGTGTCAGTTTATTGTTTAAAATGGTCCGCAAATGTGCGTTTCATATATGTAACACGTGACCTTTCAACGTCATTACGCAATTACGTGAGGTCACGCTGGCTCGTCACACAGCCGGAGGAAGAGTAGAAGTTGTGGTTTACAAGTGCATATTTTTTATTTTTCTTGCCAAAAATGACAATTGTTTCACTAGATAGGACCCTTATGCCTCGTTTGGGATCGAAGAGTCTTTTGAAACTGCCATTTTAAATTGCATTAAAACTGTTAAGTGTTGGGGTCCATTAAAGTCCATTAAAATGAAAAAAACCTGGAATGTTTTCCTCAAAAAACATAATTTCTTCTCGACTGAACAATGAAAGACATCAACATTTTGAATGAGTAAATTATCTGGATTTTTTTATGGACTAATCCTTTAATACGAAAACAAATTTTATCCAATGGCATCAATCTTCTGTTTGTTGGTCCTGATTTCCCCTCACAGAAAACCGAATGATACTAGATGCTTTTGCCCAGCAGTGCAGTCGAGTTCTCGGTCTTCTCAACAATAACGGACGCCTCATAGAGCCCCAACCTTCCCTCGCCCCTCCATCCTCCTCCATCTCCACTCTCATCAAACAAGAAGATAGCTGCCTGTCTACAGGAGACAGACCCAGTGTCAAGCCCAGATCAGAGGAGTCGTCCCTGGAGAACACGGGTGAGGAGACGCAAAATAGGAACCAATGGAACCAACAGCAGACGTCAGCGTTCCTACGAATTTTCACAGAGTCGCTTCAGAGCTACCTGCTGTCTGGACCCCAGTCATCAGACAGCGAGCGGTGTCGTCCGGTGGATGCTGAACCGGTAGCGTCAGGCTCCCCCCGCCAGAATTTAGGTGGCTGGACATCACCATCTCCATCTGAGTCATACGGACACCCTTCATCCACACTGCCCGAGGAAGATGAGGAGGAGGAGGGTTGTTGTCCACGCTGTATGGAGCTGGAACAGGAGGTTCTGAGTCTACAGCAGGAAAATGAGGAACTGAGACACAAACTTGACAGCATACCAGGTATTCAATTTATTTACACTTTGGAGGCAACATGTGATGGTTTCAGTACTAATTTAAAGGGAACCAATGTATTTCATGTTTACATTGAATATAAAAATGATTTTTCAAAACATGTTAGCTATGATTTGAAGATCTACTAAGTAATATATACGGTGCTAATAGAACTGAAAGTGTTCCATTGGCTTATATCATAGGGGAACAACTTTAAATGTAGCACCTATATTTAAAGGTGCTATAGCACCACTTAGCACCATTTAAAGATAGGTGCTATATAGCACTTAAAGTGGTTCCCCTATAATGAACCCCTTTTAGTGCTATTTAGTGCCCTTTCTTTAAATGTTTATTTTGCTGACTTTTTTGACACTGATGTTGGTAATACTTTACTAAAGGGGGTGTTCATAAGACTGACATGACATCTTCATAATCATGACATGACACGTGTCATGAACATGAAGGAGATTTTATGTCCATTTATGACAATTGTCATTAAGTATCATTTGTTCGATTATGTCATTTTTAACGCAAAGATGACATTGTTTGAAATGTCTTTGTAAGGACAACTTGACATAAAACAATACATCATAACTTGTCATAAATTTGTCATAAACATGGCATAGCTGAATAATTATCATTACATTAAAACTGTCATTTATATGTCATTAAGTGTTAATTATATGTCAAATAATTTTAAATATCTTAACAAAATCCAACAGACATGTCAAAATATTATACTTAACCTTATGTATGTGCACAATACATAAAAAACTGACAACTAACAGAACTAATTCTTCCTCACACAGGGTTCTAAAATTTTCTGACATAGAAGAAAAAACTAACAAAACATTTAATTGATTTAATTAATTAATTTAATTTAATTAACTGTTTTTCCAGCGATATGGACCCAACACTGCATGGATTAACCCATTATTGTACTGTTTTCATTAAATTTTAGATTTGAATCAAAATAAATAATTTTATCCATTTTAATTATTATTATTATTATTATTATTATTATTATTATTATTAGATTATTGATTTTATTTTTTAATGACATTTAAATTACAGATTATATTTGTACCACTGTAGTTGAGGTCAAGAAAAATATTCATGACGCTGTTATAAAACTATATAAAAGAGTATTAACACTTAATGACATTTTATTGACAAATTCAATTGGTATTACAAGTAAAAAGTGGTCAGTTATGTTGTCTTGGTAATGTCAAGTTGTCATAACAAAGACATCTCAAACAATGTCATCTTTGGATTAAAAATGACATAATCGAACAAATGACATTTAATGATAGTTGTCAAAAATGTGCATAAAATCTCCTTCATGCTCATGGCACATATCATATCATGATTATGAAGGTGTCATGTCAGTCTTATGAACACCCCTTTAAGTAAAGTGTTACCAGAACGTCTATATGTAGCTTTCAAAACATAAGTTTGGTTAGTGATGCAATTGTAGAAATACCCTGTTTGTGACCTTTTAATACTGTAGTCCGTGACAGAAATTGCTCAATATTAGGTGGTTACCAGAATAAAATCACTAACCTTTAACATGTGGGCCGCTATGTGGGGAAACCACCCTTTTGTAGAATAAAATGCCTTTCGCTAGACAAATAATAATAATAAGTCAGCACCTACATCCATAAAAGTTAAGACAAATGATAGTGTCTATAGCTTTAAAAATTTTATTTAGTGGAAAGAAAATGAAAAGTCTGTCATCATTTACTCACTCGACGATAAAGAAACTCAAAAAGACGATATTTTGCGCATGTTTGTAACCAAACCGATCAAAAGCCCCATTGACTACCATAGTATTCTTTTATCCTACTATGATTGGGCTTCTGATCGGTTTGATTACAAACATTCCTTAAAATATCTTCCTTTGTGTTAATCAGAAAAAAGACATTTATACAGGTTTGTAACAATATTTTCATTTTTGGGTGAATTATCCCTTTATTAGTCTTAAAATGTTTCACTTTTGTGTATGAAAGAGAATTAAAGCACTGTGGTACAATAAATGTACTACTGTATTTCTCCAATTAACAATAGTTGATTTTGCCTTCTCTTGCAACAGCTCCTTGCCAGAATGTTTTGGATTTCTTTAAGACTGTTCTTCAGCACTACAACCAGTTCACGCAGCCCCAACCTGATGAACAGCTAACAGAGGTAAGATATAAAAGCCTGACACAATGGTTTAAGTGCTGTTAAAACCACAAAGATGACGGTTTATGCTAAAATCTATCGATGGAACATGAAGTGAAACTGTCATTCAAATTAAGGCCTAATCTGGGGATCTGAAAATATCGCTTTCACAGAGTGTTACATAAAACTAAACCATTATAATCTTTGTTATGTGGTTTCAATTGACTAATATTCACTTAAGCATAATGTTTAATACAATATCTTTCACAATACAGCCTGATTAAAGACTTTAAAATGCTTTAATCTATGGTTTTATAAACTGTCTTTTCTAAATAGGGCAATAAGCAGCTTCTGGGGAACTACCCTTTGTTTATCACCAATAAGCAGTGGGACGAGGCAGTCAACTCCTCGAAAAAAGATGGCCGACGGCTGCTGCGATACCTAATCCGGTTTGTGTTCACAACAGATGAGCTGAAATACTCCTGTGGGTTAGGGAAGAGGAAAAGATCGGTACACACCGGAGAAACAGGACCGGAAAGACGCCCCCTGAATCCCGTCAAAGTAACCTGTCTTAGAGGTACCAGACTAAATCTAGATTTATATTTTAATATTATGAGAGACATGGATCTTATTTAAAGGGATAGTTCACCCCAAAATTAAAATAATTTACTCTCATTTTGTTACAAAACTGTATAACTTTCTTTGTTCTAATGAACAGAAAGGAAGATATTTTGAGGAATGTTTGTAACCAAACCAATCAAAAGCCCCATTGACATACATAGTATTCATATGGCTTTTTTTATTGTATAGTACCCCACGGTTTGGGTTGGTTTAGGTCGGGTCAGCTTACTTGTGGGAGCTTTTCCAGGGTTCCAGGCGACCCGAGCTGATACCAAAATGTGACACGAAAACACTGTAGATCAATGATTGGTCTGAGAGAATTAGCTTTTATGTTGTGATCTGTGCTTTGCTGTAAGTTCCCAAACTCCCTTTTAGCGATGAAAAACATCCACAGGTTGTGAATCAGGAACACCATAAACGTTTTTTCCAGACTTTCAGTTTGTGGCGGAACATTCGAGATGCAAACGTCCGCATATATGCTTAAATGCCACTTTAAATGAGAGCACATTGACTGACGCAACGGGTGTTTGTACAAAAACTGTCATGTGAGACAGAGGTAGTGATAAACGCGATGTGCAAACATCTATTTTTGATGGTCAATTTTCATTTTGTGGCGGACTGAGAAATAAATAAATGAATGTATGGGAATTTACAACAACACCCTCACTTGTATGATGTCACAGCAGTAGGCAGCGCAAATATAACGACACGCCTATAATCCCTCCCACTCCGAATTGTTACTAAACTCAATGGAAAAGCTAACCAAGCCAAAGTGAGGTGAGCTGACCTGACCTGACCCAAACCAAACCATGGGGTACTATGCAATGGAAAAGGGCCATTATTTACGACTATGGAAGTCAATGGGGTCTCTGATCTTTTTGGTTACAAACATTCCTTAAAATATCTTCATCAGAACAAAGAAATTTATACAGGTTTGTACTTGGTAACAACATGAGTGGGTAAATTATAAAATCATTTTCATTTTTGTGTGAACTAGACCTTTAAATATTAACTTTCAATCTTTGAAATGTATTTGGAGAAATTAGAGATCAATAATTTAGTCTTTTAAGTTGAATTAATATTTCAATTTCTGACTTTCAACTTCAGACTTTTGGCATCTGAGTACAGTTTGAGATGTCTGAGACTAAAATGTTTTTCTAATTGCTTGCTATTTATCTCATCGCTTTACAAAAAACTTTAGTCATAAGTAGCATAGGTATATTTGTAGCAATAGCCAACAATACATTGTATGGGTCAAAATTATCGATTTTTCTTTTTTTTGTACCCTGCTCAAATATTGTCTTATCCTAACAAACCATACATCAACAAAAAGCTTATTTATTCTGCCTTTAGATGATGTATAAATCTCAATTTGAAAAAAATACCCTTAGGATTGGTTTTGTGGTTTAAGGGTCACAATTATTTTTTCTTACAGTATGTCCTTGTGTTTGTGTGTTGAGTTAACAAACACTTCCCTTCATCCGCCTCTTTCCCTCTGCAATCCTATCTCTTAGAGTTTATCCGGATGCACTGTGCTTCTAATCCTGACTGGTGGATGCCGTCTGAGGAGCAGATAAATAAAGTCTTCAGTGATGCAGTGGGTCACGCGCGGCAGGGCCGGGCTGTAGGCACTTTCTTGGGCAACGGCGGCAGTGGAAGCAGCAGCTGTGGAAGTTTATACACAGAGAGCTACGATGGGCAAATCTCTCAAGATGAGCTTTACCTGAAGGGTTCACAAAACGGCCTGGGAGACTAAAGAAACAGCAAATACTTAACCTTCAGCCTTTAGATCAATGGATTAAGATGGGGTGAACCCTACTGTCAATCTGGATTGGCTCATAGAGGGAAACTGCAAGACTTAAATGATGGTAAAGCTCTTTTTAGTCAATGTTTTTGTATGGCTGAATGTTACTTTTATTTCTTCTAATGTGTTTTCCTGATTCAACATTCCAGGGAGTTCACAGCTACCCACTCATTTTGTATTATGTGTGGGACTCTTCTACGCTGTATTGCTTGACTCTGTGTTATATGTTTATTAGTCACTAGCAGATTGAATTCTGCTGACTCGTTTTTTGGTAACATGGACAATAATGGCAGTCATAGTCTCTTGGATCACAATTTTCTGATCTTTATAGAGTTTTTTGGCTGTGGAAAATTGCTTCATTCCACAAAATATCAGGTTTATTATGTATTCCCATTCTTGTCTCATCATATGTCTCACTGATTGTGATGAGGAGTGTGATCCATTATTGTAACATGAATGTATTCATTGTTATTTTATTTCATTGTAAATAATGAGAGCTTCCTTCAGATTTTATGTTTATATAGACAGCCTTTAAATGAGGTGCTAATATAATATCTAATATAAGGTTAGATTTAAAGTGCCACACCCTATTTAATCCTGATGTTGAATTATCTGTGATGTTTATAAAAACTGTGATGTTGCAAAAATCAGTTTCATGGCAGCAGGATAAAACATTGGATTATCAACTCGGCAATTTGTCCACATCCGTGACTAAAAATAAATCTGTATGTGTGTCGGAGGCCTGTTAAAGTTAAGTTTGGAATGTAGGCTATGTTG
Organism: Paramisgurnus dabryanus; assembly: GCF_030506205.2. Lineage (NCBI taxonomy): Eukaryota > Metazoa > Chordata > Actinopteri > Cypriniformes > Cobitidae > Paramisgurnus > Paramisgurnus dabryanus. The sequence goes on from NC_133352.1 coordinate 27,268,398, forward strand.
TTTTCCTGATTCGAGTTTGTAAAAACCACAAAAGTCGTATAATTGTTTTTGTAGAATTAACCCTATTTACTTTACCACGCAAAAATCTGTTTGGCCTAAAGATGCTCATGTGGTTTAGCTCTGTTTACTGCATAAAGACTATGAAATGCCTTAAAAAAGAGACCACTATGAATTACAAATACTGCCAATTCAGATTGTTGATAATCTCTTGGTATTCCTGCTTGTTTGTAGGTTTGAAAAAACTGATTGTTGTTCTTAAATGCCTTAGACAAATTAATATATGCTATAGCAGAACGTCTCTGTCTATTAAAACTGTTCATGCATTCAGGTCTTTGTTAAATGTCTGGTAAAATTCAGTCAAAGGCAACAATGTATTTTCAAAGCCTTTCACGAGTTGTCTGGTGATGGGGAAACCCCAGCATTTAAATCTGAGTCATCCCAAAACTGGGAGTTTCATATCTTAAGATCTGTAGCACCATGCATCTGCCATCTTTAGGCCCACTGTTTCAATAAAGCGGTGTTGTCGGTTCCGGTTTAAATGCCAGGGATTCCCGTTCATTAAACTGCTGATAAAGTGGCATAAAGTCTTTAAAAAAAAGTTGCTTTTACTTTTGAATACCAGACATGTAAAAGCCTTTCTTGTAGTGATATGTAACCTGTTGTGATTGTACATATCGATGGTGATTGGAAATTGTTAGTCTTTTAGTCTATTTAAAGAACGTGTCAACACTGTGAATCTCATCAAAAGTGATGAGACTGTTTTTTCCCATTATTTGTTTTTCAAACAGAAGATGCATTTATGTAATGTAGAGACAAATGGGAAAAGACAATGAAACAAAATAAGTGATCCAGACAATGTTGTCTGTGTTGTGATTCAACACTAGCTTGTCTATTAATTCCAGACATTGAACAATAGATGGCAGTAGACAACAATATAGCCATTTTAATGTCTCTGTGAAACCAGTTCAAATGCTGGGTGAATCATTATCATACAGTATATCCTGAGTACTGTGCTGTATACATTATCAAATTATATGCAGAAAATACAGCATATTGTTTCTGTTAAATAATTATAGCTCAATACTAATACTATAGTATACTTAAGTATATACTAATCTGTAGTATATATTAATTACTACACTCTGGTAATACTATTGTACTGTAGTGTATTAACTAGAAAATTGATCAATTGTAGCAAATACTGTAGGATAATAATATTTACACTGCAAAAAATTACTTTCTTACTTAGTATTTTTGTTTTGTTTTAAGTAGAAATATCTAAAAATTCTTAAATCAAGATGTATTTTCTCGATGAGCTAAATGACCTTTACTTGAATTAAGTGTTTAAGAAAAACAAAATCTTATTTCACAATTTTTTTCTCACCCCATTGGCAGATATTTTTGCTTGTTTTAAGGACAATTTAACTTAAATTGTATATTATTTGTCTTAAAACTAGACTTATTTACTTACTTTGCTCATCAAGAAAAAGCATCTTAATTTAAAAATTTTAAGATATTTCTACTGAAAACAAGACAAAAATACGTAAGAAAGTCATTTTTTGCAGTGTAGGCTTTGCTGTAAAAAATGTGCTGTAATTTTGCAGCTAGTTGCCAGTTACTTAAAGACTGAACAAACTGTTGCCGGTAAATAACATAAATGTAAAATCTACAGTAAGTTACAGGCAGCTAATTGCCAGTAATACCCAGTAATACTGTAATTTCTACAGACATTTTTACAGTATACTATGGTATGGTTAGAAAACTATTATACAGTATATCTAGGAATTAGAGATGTACGATATTTAAAAAATCTGATGTGTAATAATTTGCTGTGTAAGAATATGACATGATAATGCTTAAAGTTTGTAAAATCAAATTAAATCATATTTTTAAAAACGTCCAATTATATAAACATAGTATTTCACATTCTTTCTGGGAAAAGGTCTCTCTGGGATATTTAGATCTTGTACCCCTAATAGGAATTATACTACAGTTTACAATAGTAAATACTAAAGTATACTACGGTATTTTTATGTGGAGGGTTTTATAGAAAATTAGTATTTATCAAAAGTATGATATTGTTATGTTGGAGCTATCATAACGTATCCCCATATAAAAAATACTGTATAATATAAGTATTAACTATAGTAAAATCTTTAGATGCATTGTTTATAAAAATAGCTGTAATTATGCAGCTGGTTGCCAGTAACTTACTGTAGATTTAAATTAATGTTATTTACTGTTCAAAGTTAAATGAACATGAAACATGAACAAGTCTTTATCTTTACAGAATAAAACTAAAATACACAGCCTCATGCAAAGCAATCTGGAAAAATCTTGATAACCTTTTTCTGTTCTTTCCTTCAGATTTTGTTTCCCAGAATGCTTTGAGGCTGTTATTTTAGCTTTATTCTGTAAAAGATAAATAGGCTGCTTGTTAATGTTTATTGTCCATGTAACTTTAAACAAACTCTTGCCAGTAAATAACATAAATTTAAGTAAGTAATACTATCATTTTTACAGATTTTTTTACAATGTAGATATTAATGTATTCTCTACAATAATTAAACAATTTATCAATTTGCTATAAACTACAGAATTATACACTCTAAAAAAACAAACGGTGCTATATAGCACCAAAACAATTGCTTTGGATCGTAACGATAGAAGAACCATTTTAGTGCCATATAGCACCGGTGAAGAACCAGTGAAGCACCAGTGAAGCACCAGTGAAGCACCAGTGAAGCACCAGTGTAGAACCATATAGGGGCCATATAGCACCACATATGGTTCTACATAGCACTATATGGTTCTACACAGGTGCTTCACTGGTGCTTCACTGGTTCTTCACCGGTGCTATATGGCACTAAAAATGGTTCTTCTATCGTTACGATCCAAAGCAACTGTTTTGGTGCTATATAGCACCGTTTGTTTTTTAGAGTGTATAGTATACATTAACAAAGTGTTGTTACTAAAATATACTACAATTTACTATATTAAAATAGCCTATGAACTTACTAAAATGTTTATCTGGCTAAATTGAATCGGTTTCCAGCGTTTTTCCAATTAATTGGGTCCAGCGTGCATGGAAAAGTTTATTTCTCACTCTTAAATCCCGCCCACTCCGAGTGTCGCAGTCAATGTTCTCGATTTTGTTCTCATCGCTGGATAACATCAACAATGAGCGTTATAGTCTATGTTAAATATGAGGAAAGGTACAATATGAAAAATCGCAATGTAATTCCGGGGTGCCTTTCTCTTTAATTCTACTGGATGCTTTATTGCGGAGCTCCCAAAATATTGGAGGGCGGGTCGCGCGGCGTTAGCGCAGTGAAGAGCTGTTGTGGTGACGCCGTGTGATTCATTATCGTCAGCTGATGTAAAGTTTTAAAGGAATTTCATTTCTATCAGTGTTACGACTGTAATTTATCCTTTTGGATTTCCCACGACGATAATGCTGAGATTTGGCGCTGGCGTGAGCGCGCACTCACTGCAACTTCACGAGGCGGATAGGCGCAAGGGCGCGGGCAGCGCATAGTTGTCCAGTGCGCAAGAGTCACTGTGCGTGGATCACCCAAAACAACCCAGTCTCCCACCGCAGGGATGCCTCTGATAAGCCTGGACGACGACGATCAGAGATGGGTCCCGACACACGTCAACGTGACCGTGCTTCGTGCGAGGAGTCTGCGGACGAAGGGCAAGCAAGGCAGTCGATATCTCTACACTATCATCCAGGTGGGCAAGGAGAAGTACACCACCGGCCTGGTGGAGAAGGCTGACGAGCCGCAGTGGAACGAGGAGTGCGCGTTCGAGCTGCCGCCCGGTCTGCTCGAGGCTGCGGGGACAAGCGCGTACCCGCCCGGGAGCAGCAACCTGGTTCTGACTGTCATGCATCGCGTGCTCATCGGTCTGGACGTATTTCTCGGTAAAACTGTTGTCCCGCTGGACAAAGTTTTTCAGGAAGGGACGTGTCCCAGAAACGAGTAAGTATTAGTGCTAATAGGATCAAATTAATGATGGTGGGCGTTTTTAATTGTCTATGACAGTGCAATGGTAGGCTACAGTGATGGCATTTGATAAAATTACCGTGCACTTTGATACGGTACATGTCATCCTATTAACATGGTCCGCCAAGGTTGTCAAAACACGGTTCACACAAATAAAGGATGTCGTATTATCCATAGTAAATATTAAAGTGTATTAGAGTATTTACTACAGTTTATGAATTACTAATACTGCATAATACTATAGCACACTTTAACAAAGTGTAGGGATTTATAATATAGCGTACCACAGTATAGAGTTTGCTATAGTTAATAGCCTACTAGAGTATAGCCTAGTATTTTTGTTTAACATGTACATATTATGTACTTACTGTGTAAATACTGTACTAGGTACCCTGAACCTAACAAGTTACTGTAAGCAACATACAACAAAACTCATATTTACTTATTTTAATCCTATTTTAACATTTTCACATGTTACAAATTAGTATGATCCTATAATGATGTCCTTACAAGATAAAATAACAGAATACATAAGCCTTCCTTGTTTTTTAGTCAATACGGTGCTGAGATATTTGACACAAGCATGCCAAAACCCTGAGCCTGTGATATTTTTGAAGAACCCATTTCACAGTTGAACAGACATTCACACCTTGACTGAATGAAATGGCACAAATAATAACCCTTTTCAGACATTTTTTTAAGGAAATACAAGCTATGTAAGCTATTTATGGGAACTGCAATATCAAAAACGCCACAGTAATAGGATCGGTTTTATCTGTATGGGCACAACAGCAGCAGCATACTTTTAAAGGCATGCCGTGTCTAGTCCTCATCTGTCTGCATGCTTACTGCTGGCACACAATCATGATGACTCCACAGGCCAGTACCAGTGTGTGTCACAATAGTCACAGAGTCTACATTCAAGCACATCAATCTTGTGAATCTTTTCTTTTGTGTTTGTAGGTAAGTCTTGGTTGCTAAGTCTACACACAGCTAAGAGTAAGGTAGACTACTAAGGTAGTTAAACTTTAGTGACACCCTTAGGGCGAGTGAATCATTTCATGGAAGTGGGGGACAGAGATGAGGTTGGTAGGGGGCTCTTGGCTGAAGCCTCTATAAACAAGTGAAAGAGGAAGTCAGTGAGGCGTGCTGAACAACAATAACATTGTTATTGTCATATTTCAACATACGCCTTCCTTGATTCCCACGTTCACTTCAATAAAATGTAGGAAAAATTATATTAACAGATGCAAAACCTGGAAAAAATGTAAGAACAACACTAAATCAATCAGCTATAATAAAGGAAAACATCACAGTTTTTCAATATTTTACTATGTTCTTACCTCAACTTATACAAATTAATACATCCCTATCTAATTTCAATGCATGCACTTAATATTTGTACAGCCCCATTCATTCCTTAGGATCCAAACAGGGATGAATTATGAATAGGGCTGGGCAAAAAAATCGAGTTTTCGATTAATCGTTTTTTAAAACGTGGTCGATTCAAAATCGATTCTCAAAGAGCAGAATCGATTTTTCCCCATATTTTTTTGTGCAAACATTGAACGTAAGATTAACATTAATCAAATTATTAGTCCCTCTTTTTTGCCTTGCGCGATGTTTCCAAAGAGACTGTCATTCTTTCATTGAGTGCTTAAAATGGCGATTTTAGGGGGTTCATCGACGTTGATGCTACCTTCGCATAAAAAGTAAGAGGTATGGAAGCATTTTAGATTTTGCAAGCAAGACGAGAAGGTTAGTGTTGTGGCTTTTAATTTTTTTTTTTTATTAATTACCCACTTGTAAACTTATGTTCACTGTTATTTTTTATTAATATAGTATTTGTATTAAATCTATATTCATTGAGTTGAATCAAGAATCAAGTATAAAAACCAACCCGAGAATCGGAATCGAAAATTGAATCGAGAATCGAAATCGAATCGATTTGATAGCTTGTGAATCGAAATTGAATCGATCTGGAACATCTGAATCGATACCCAGCCCTAATTATGAAGCCACCAAACACTTTCATGGTTTCCCTATTTAAAGACTGTTACATGAGTAGTTACACAAGTAAGTATGGTGGCACAAAATAAAACGTGGCGATTTTTTTAAGCGGATAAAAATGAGAACTATATTGTATGGCGGAAGAGCACTAGTTTGCAGCACTTCGACCTCGGGCACAGTAAAAAGGGGGGAGTGATGATGTTTTATTTTGTGCCACCATACTTACTCATGTAGGACTTTAAATAGAAAAACCATTGAAGTGTTTGGTGGCTTCTAAATTCATCCCTGTTTTGATCCTAAGGAATGAATGGGGCTAGGCTAAATGCTAACACAGTTACGACACGCCGTACAAAGATTAAGTGCACACATTGAAAAAGGATAGGGAAGTATTAATTTGTCTAAGTTGAGGTAAGAACTAGGGCTGTAACGATTAATTAGGACTGGGTATCGATTCAGATGTTCCGGATCGATTCAATTTCGATTAATATGCTATCGGATCGATTCGATTTCTGTTCTTGGTTCGATTCCGATTCTCGGACCAATTTTTATACTCTATTCTTGATGCAACTCAATGAATATAGATTTAATACAAATACTTTATTTAAAAAAAAAACAGTGAACATAAGTTTACAAGTGGGTAATTAATAAAAAGAAATTAAGAGCCACCAACCTGTATATTACACTTTTTTATTTTAGGTACACTTGGGTACATTTAAACAGAACCCATCTCTAATTTTCAAACGCATACAATTATGTTTAATACAATAAAATTTTGATGCAAGAAAAAAAGTCAAAACAGTCGCATTCCTTGATCAAACAGGATCAGGTCATTTCATAAAAATAAAATCGATTAATGGACTTTGAGAATCGATTTTTAATCGACCACGTAAAAAAACGATTAATCGGAAAATCTTTGGGTTTTTTTGCCCATGCCTACGATTAATTGTCCATTAAAAATGGCTGTCTGAAATCGATTCTGAATTGCAAGGCTGCGATTCTGTGTTTCATACACAATTTGTGTCCTGCCCTGCGTTCCAGTTCGTTTTTTTATGAACTTCCCTCGCTAACTTCCCTCAGTCTCGTTCACTCGGATGTACGTCATTGCTTACGTTGTACGAGTGCCCACTACTGCTGAAACACTTGAAGTGGGTTCAAATGGATCGTCCTAAGCCCTTAATCACATGGAAAGTGGAGACCGCCCCCTCCATGTGCAAAGCGCGAGTTGCTGAAGTGACATCACAATCGTGTTGCATTGTGGGATATGAAGCTGCATGAAGTGTACATATGAAGCAGACTCGCTCCCTCGGTCAAAATCGAGGGAGCGAGGGTCTGTCCATACAAACTTCCCTCGTCCACTTGACGAAGTGGAGCGCACTTCAAAATGGCGACAGGGATTCCCCCGAGGGGAAGTGCTTAGGGAAGTTTGCGAGTGTGTGTCTAAAACTGGAGTGGAACGCACCCCTGGAATAGCATTTGTAATGCTACTTCTTCTTTGGCACAAAGGGAGTTTCTGCACGAGAGTGCCCCCTGGCTTTGGAATGTGCCAGGATTTTACCGCAATTGATTAAAATTCATTCATTGAGAAAACGCGCATTTGCACGATTAATCGTTACAGCCCTAGTAAGAACATAGCAAGATATTGAAAAACGGTTTTCCTTTAACCGACTCCCTAAAAAACCTTACCACCCTAGGAACCACTTAAAACACCTTAGCTACTAGGGCTGGGAGGTATATAGAGTTGTGGTAATATATTGTTTTTTCCAGCAGGATACGATATGAGACAATACTGTCTATATCGCTATGATTTAATATAATCCTCCTTCAGTTCTGTCAGAAATGTACACTGAGGTCAGACGTAAGCTTTCCAACCAACTCGCAAGCTGTGCAGCTGTACATTTTCAAGGAGGAAACCCCTGTGTTGGAATTTTATTTTTATAAGCTGTTAATAATGGTGATTGCAACAACATATCCCATGATGCATGTAAAAAATCCAGGTATAATTGTCGTGTAGGCCTTATAGATAGAGAGACAGATGGATAAATCTCCCTTTAATACACTGAATCATTAAATGTCAAACTTTAGTTAGTGTGTAATGTTGCTGTTAGAGCATAAATAATACCTGCAAAATGATAAAGCTCGAAGTTCACTGCCAGGCGATATATTTTCTTTAACAGAATTCCCCTTTCAAAGCCAGCGAATGGTGAGTTTGGACTACAGCCCTCTATTTCCCGATTGATGTCAATAAAACAGTTTTTGACTAAACTACGCCCACAGGAATACGTCAGTCGCCAGCTTTAGCTCAAACGGCTAAGCTAAGCTTCTGTCAAATCACAACAAGCTACACACGTAGTAAACTATACGTTACGTATTTCTGAAGGAGAGACTTCATAAAACAAGGAAGACGACAGCCCGTTTTTAGGACAGGGAAAACAGCAGTATACAGATAAGTAAATTGTGTGAAAATTACTGTGTTTTTTAACACGTGAAACATAAACATGTGTTAAATTGCACACTGTAAACACAATCAAAGCTTCCAAAACACAGAAAAAACGGGACCTTTAAATGTCAATGTAGTCATGAGGCTATTCTGCACATCTGGCTTAAATTGAAGGCTCTCTCTCTCTCTCTCTCTCTCTCTCTCTCTCTCTCTCTCTCTCTCTCTCTCTCTCTCTCTCTCTCTCCCTCTCCCAAGATGTTTGTCTTGGCTCTCTGCACGTGTGCACACGAGGTGTTCCCTGTTGCACCGGAAATGGAGGAAATATTTTCACCACTGGTTTATTCTAAAACAAAGGGGCGGACCACTCAAAGGGAATAACACTGGCTCAAGAGGCCCTTACTTGTGTTTACGCTTCATTTTTAGCCTGGGAGATATTTCATTCAGTGTTGTTTAGGAAATTGTAAGGCACTGTTATAAAAGATGAAGAAGATGAATTTCACAAAAACATGTCTGGGCCATATAATGGGCTGTATCATCCCAAATTAAGGGAACTTTAATTAAATCAATCATGTATTTAAAATGTTATTATGTATAAAAAAAATTAAGTTTATACATGGCTGTAACCATAATTGACATTAGGGGGATTTATTATGTCAATGTTCTTTCTTCTCAATACCCTATATATTCACTTTGGTTTGTGTAATTCTCAAAAAAATCCCCATTATGTTTTTTTGATAAACTTTAATCATACATTTTCTGTCTATATTCCAGGTGGCTTAAGCTGCACTCCAAGTCAGGTCGAAAAGAGAAAGAGCGCGGAGAACTACAGGTGACCATCCAGTTCACCCGCAACAACATGACTGCTAGCATGTACGATCTCACTGTTAAGGACAAGCCCCGTTCGGCTTTTGGGAAGCTGAAAGACCGTGTCACGGGTAGAAAGAGAGGTGACGTGGAATCCTCCTCTGCCATTTTACCTGGCCGCTACGCCGCCCTTTCTGGCTCCGTTGGTCCACCCTTCGCGAGCGATGATGGAGCTCAGGAGCCGGGTGAAGAAGATGGGGTTGATGAACACAGGAGCAAGGTGAAAGATTTCTTCCTGAAGGGGAAACTGCGTAAGAATTCGGACACACGATCTTGTTCTTCTTTGGCGTCTGACAGTAGCATGGCATCGTCCACTGGGGATCCGTTTGTTCCGGTAGAGCTGTCCAGAACTCCAGTTTACAGCAGCAGAGTGATGGAGCCATTCAGCATAGAGGATAAAGGAGGAATAAAAGGTCAGAAATCTTTGAGATGTTGTAGAGAATTCATTACAAGATGGTAATCGTTATTGCAAAGTTAAATATCAGAATTTAAGTTAATTTATGAGCTCAGATTGTTTCCCAAATAGCAATGGACTCGGGGCGGAACTGCACCGGATCTGCACCGGTGCTGCTTACTTCATAGCAGATCCTGGAGACTATTGCTATCTGGGTTGTTTAGCCAATTAACTTTCATTTGAGAATACTATTTTGCTATTGTTGCTCTTGATTTTTCTTATGTGTGACATTGAAGTAATGCACACCAGTTGCCTGCTGATCACAAGTGACACCAGGTGTGTTTGCATGCTTTTTTGGGTGGGGTTTTGTGACTAAAGGGCATGTCTAATTGGCTAAATCTGTCGGTAATTCGAAAACCACTTACAGCACATTTAAGTGCACGCTATTTATACTAGTCAACAGTTGAAGGTTTTGATCCACTTCAAATGTTAACTAGTGTACAATAAGGCAACATGCAATCAAATTTTTCGAATATCAATTAAACAAACTGTTAATAGCTTCACTATTTTTCTCTTCTGTGACCCTTTTTTATCTGTCCACCAAAGTAATGACCCACAAGCGTGCACACAGCGATGAAGCCAGTAAGATCACAGGCATTCCTCGGCCTAACCCTGCCACAGAGACCCTAAAAGGTCAAAGCACGACGCTCTCCCAATCCACCATCTGCATAAACGGCAGCCATATCTACTCATCCGAGCCCGTCAGCCCCAAAAGTCCAAGCACCATTCCAGCCAAGCGTTCCCTGCTGGAGAAATGCGCACCACTTTCTCGTTCTCTTCAGAACCTCACTCGACGCGGTGAGGATTCGCAAAGGAGCTTTTCGACTGAAAAGAGCAAGAAGGAAGATGGTGAGGCAGATGGATCTGTAAGCCAGACCACCCCAGAGGAAAAACTAGTGCAGGCAACTGGCCCTCAGACGGCATCTGGCGTCATGGAAGTGGTGGACAAAGGGAAAAAGCTGAGGAAGACTTTGTTTTCAAGTGGGAGGAGTGACTCTCTCCCAGCCAAGCCTGAACAGGGCCAGGTTTCTGCTTCTTTGGAAGGCAGACGCAGGGGATGGTTTGGCTCTGGTGACTCCCACAGCAAGCCAAGGTGAGTGAAGGCCAAGCAAAGCCATTAGGTTTTATGTTACAATAGAGAAAAACATGTTGCTGTTTGCTACTGTCTCTCACAAATAGTTGCTACCCATGACCTTTTTGGACATGGGTGTAGTTTTATATGGTAACCTGCATTTTGATCCTCAAATATGTTTTTATTTGCTGATGCAACAGTTTAGGCCAATGCAGTAGCGTTTTCCATCTCATTTCTTTGTATTGCTCTTTCTCTGCAGGACATAGGTCAGGAGATTTTTAAAAGAGGGACTTGTGTGTGCATTTCTCATCCAAATTTCAAAACCATTAAACATCAGCTTTTATAAGATATGTTCTCTTATATCATTTTTTTTCACTTTGATTTATTTTTTTTGTTCAGCAGCATTTATGTTTCAACACATGATCCAGTCATAGGTTTTTCTTTTAGTTTTCTTTTTAGTTTTAAATAATACATTTTCCTAATTTCCTTATCAGCATATGCCTCCAACTCATAGTGCTCTGTTATGAATGTTCCAGCTATACCACAGTATTAATTTATGAACACAGATTGCAAGCTGGTCATGCCAGAAACCTCCTATATCTGGGTTAGCCCAAATTGCATCAGAATTTGAATTCAGAGACTGATTTTGATCTAGTAACAGGTTTGTCTAATAGAGAAGAACTGACACTCTCTCCCCACCTATAGATAGATAGCCTATAGATAGCTAGATGTTATGGCCCATTACACATTACTATGACTAAGAGGACTACTTGTGCCTTCCCTCCACAGGCTGGGAGTTTCTCCTAAGGTAGAGAGCAGCTCAAACACAAACCCTTCTCCTGCCCTCTCTTGCCCGCCCATTCAGCCCCCTTGCACTCTCCCCATTGCCTCAATGTCTCCCCCTAGTGGTGATCACTCCAACCCATTTACCTGTCCATCCCCAACACCACCTTCCATGTCCCCCACCAATCCTTTCCTCACGCGGCTACAACAAAATCCATTTTTTGAGGATCTTATAGCTGAAGAAGCACTGAAGTCTCCTACTGCTGTTTACTGTTCTCCCAATGGGATGCAGAACAAAATGTCCGTGGTGAAACGAGAGAGACCCAGGAGTATGGCCAGGCAGAGGTCTCTTCCAACCATTGTGCCTGAGACACCGGACACGTACAGTAACTCAAACACTAACGCAAACTATTCACTGTCCGAGAGGGTCGGTGAATGTGATGACTTTGAGACGTTCGCCATCGGCCGGCTGAAATCACCAACGGCGACCCCGACTAGACCACCATCAGCACCGTTTCTCTCACGGGTACCTAACCTTAACCAGATGGTGCATGTCGGTAATAGTCGTTTAAGAGTCGATGAAGTTGATATGGATGTACCAAAGCCATGGGATATCCCTCCCTTACCACCACGTAGACCTGTGAGGAACCAAGTCACAGCTAGAGAGAGGTTTGCTGACAGCTGGTTAGATAGAGCTCAGGAGTTAGCAGTGCAGAAAGAAGCCTGCGTCCTCTTTCAGACCGACTTCGCGTCCCTGCAGCATGTGAGAGAGGGAGATATGAAGAGAAACGTTTCATGCCATACTTCTTCAGATAAGCGTAACTCGGCTTCATTGGGAACAGAGTTGCACGGTGGTCTGCTTGAAGTTGGGGAAGAAAGAATGGTGGCAAATGCTCCTTGTTCGAAAGGTCCCACGTTTGATTTAATGGTGAACAATGTTTCCCACAACTCTCCGAATGGTTTAGTTGAAGACTCGCTCCATTCCCACTATTCTGAACCAGAAACGCTGTGTTTCCCATCTGACTTTGACACCACAGTGACCGAATCGCTTTGCAGTTCCCCTCAGACCCAACTAAAACACGATTCAGAGTCTTCCTGTGAAATTGATCCAAAGCAGAAAGCCTCCACTGAGCAAAAACAAACTACCAATGACATTGGTTTGCTTACTATCCCTCCCAGAGATTCAAACAACAATATGGATAGTACTGCGGAATTTGCTTACATTGATTCAGAAAGTTCAGCGTCTGATGTTCAACCACTCTTTGAAATTAATAAAGACGGTAGTAAACCATCAAAAGGGCTGAACGAGTGTCCCAATTTGAACTTTTCTGGTTCACTACCTAAATATTCACCAGGCATGCCTGAGGATGTATCATCCAAGAAGACTCGTAAAGACATCACATCACATGTTACTGACTCATCAGACCATAACAGTTTAAATCGACTTTTTCAAAGATCACGTGAAGGGCTCGAAAGAGATGCAAAGCATTGTAACACAATTTCAAATTGCGAGTCTCACTGTGAGGTTGACGTTCTCCAAAACAAAGAGATCTCTGTGGTCACACAAACAACCTCAGCCCTCGGCAATGACGACATTGTGACAACTCAGATCAAACCTGGGTCAGCAGAAACCAATGACATCATACACAGTAGTACACATGATGGAGAAAAAGTGCATGAACAAACATGTAAGCACCCTGATCATCATGCAAATGCGAACCTGACGACTGAAGTCTGTCTCTCCAAAGCCAGCGAGACAGAGGAATTCAGTTTGACCCAGGATGAACGAATCAGCTTTGAGGACTTGCATGCAAAATTAGCCCCAAAAAGCTGCATAAGCCCCAATGTAAAGTCAGCCCGAATCAGACCGCGCTCTCCTAAATCTGCATCAGACCTCATTCTGCATGATCTTTCCCCCTCACCCTTACCAGTAGCTTGTACTCCTGCCTGTCTCCACCCTGACCCTTCCCTTCATGTGAACCCCCCAAATGAGATGCCCAGCATGGGTTCCACTTCCTTCACCAAAGCCCAGCCCCAGGTTGACGCACCGCTCCCCCTCTCACCTGAGGAGACACAGCCAGCCAACGTCCTCCTGCCCCTTGAGGAGAGCAGGTGAGACCTCACACTGCCTGTAAAATCGTACTTACTCCCTCTTCCTATCACTCACCTGAGGAAATTACCTCATTCTCTTTCACAAATGCGCTAGGATTTTGCTCACAGCTTGCTATAATTTGGAGAAACGTGTTAAAGCTTTTTCTCAGCATCAACTCTAATTACTTTCATGCTTCCTGCTTGTCTATTTCCTTCAGTTTGTTCATTTTTCATCTCTTTTCTGTTGCTTTTTGCCTTTTAACATTTATGCATATGTTTTGGTAGACATGCCGCAATACATCTTTCCTCGTTGAGGTTATAATACATAACAAAAAGAGCAGACTTGTATTGCATTGTATTTAATAAGTTATAGGTGATATAAAGACTAGCAACTGTGAGTGAGAGTGAATGTATCACAGAAAAAATATAAAAAATGATAGACCTCAGATTATTTTCCACTTTTTTATATTATATACAGTACTCTGCAAAAGTCTTAGGCCACCACCACCAGATTTAATGTTTTAGAAGTTTGAATGTCTATCCATATTTATTTTTCAAACTTTTTTATTAAGATACAAACCGAAAATACAGGAAATATGTAAAAAAAAGTACATTTTCAGGACTAAATGTCTTCTTTAGGCATCGTCTGAGTTTAGTGTGACCTCTCTTGAAGTAAAAAGACAATTTTTTTTATTTTATTAGAAATTTAATTTTATTTAGGTTTTAGAGATCCTGCAGTTTCCTGCTATTGCTCAAGTTTTACCCTAAATCAGTTTACATTTTATACAGTTTTTAATACTATACACATTTCCTGTATTATCTGTATGTATTCTATTAAAGAGACTGAAGGGGGTCGCACACCGGCCTTGCAGCTCAGCGTCGAGTCGCGTCTAGGACAACTCGTTGGTATCGTAAACGCAACATGATCTCACAAAGGTCCGTGGGATAGTCACGGAATTTTGTGCTCATTTTTCTGTGGCATTCTCACGGATCTCCGCATTTTTCCGTGGCCCTGCTACGGACTGTCTTTTTCCATGGCATTCTCATGGATTGGTTACTCAACTGCTTTTTCCTATTTTCAAAGCATTTTCGCTTTAGGGTTAGATTTGATGTTTGCGTTAGTATGTCACTTTAACTATTGGTTTATACAATTTTTTCTGATTTATTCTTTTATATTTTCTAAACTTTAAACAATTGCCGCCTGGCGTTGGGGTTACAGTTGGGTTGGGTAGGGATGTCATTTCATGTAAATCTAACCCTAAACCGAAGCGAAAATGGTAAGAAAATAGGACAAAACAGTTGAGTAACCAATCCGTGAGAATGCCACGGAAAAATGAGCACAAAATTCCTTCACTATGCCACGGAAATTCGTGAGATCAGGTTGCGTAAACCGAAAGTGCACATTAAATAGTGCGAGTTTCGTCAGATAGCATCTACTTCAAAATGCAAACTATACGTTAGCAGCCAATGTTAATTGTTAATGATTTGGGACAAATATGTTATTTAATGTTAAACTATGTGAGTGGCGCTGTGTGGCACGACAGGGATTTGAGCAACTTCCTGAGTCAAAAAGCTGGGCGGCGCGGACATGCGCCACCTGGCGGCGCTGGTGTGCGTATACTCATAGAAAACAATGTGTTCGATTTTATTAGAACGGTGCAGCGCTAAGCTGCGCGGCCGGTGTGCGATCCCCTTGAGAAACAATTATATATGATCACTTTAACATTGCAAAAACAACAAATCTAATTCTGGCACGGTGGCCTAAGAGTTTTGCACAGTTCTGTATGTGTACTTAGTCTTACTATACCTAATGTCTCATTTGCTTTACCTTTAAAGGAACAGTATGTAAGAAATTTATATCAATTAATCATAAAATGGCCCTGATATGTCACTAGACATTAAGAAATAATTTTTATTTCAAATACTTATATCACTGACAACAGTGGTCGGGCCAGGATATTGTCATTTAAAAAGTGGAGTTGCAGCCCTCAACTGATGTTTATGTTGTCATTTTGTGTATTGGCCACCAGCTGTGTGATTGCAGTACCAGTTTCAGCCACAAGTTTTGTGATTGCAATACCAGTTTTGGCCAGAATCCTACATACTGTTCCTTTAAAGTCCCTGTAAAGTCAATCTTAAAAATTTAAGTACTGCTGAAACACAAAGACTGTAAACTATGTAGTACTGAATTGCAGAGTTAACCCGCCTTTAATAATAATAATTAATAATTCCTTACATTTATATAGCGCTTTTCTCAGTACTCAAAGCGCTTTACATATGAACGGGGGAATCTCCTCAACCACCACCACCGCCTTTCCACTGTACACGACAAACAACGCCCGATGAACCAGAAGTCATTCATTCCCTATGGAGAGTCGCAAAGGGGCTGCGTGAGGTGCCGACCATTTGCAGATGCATAATTTTTGGATTCGTTTTGAGCGTCGAATTCGTTGAAATTTTTGAACTTGTGCATTTACACCGCATGCAATACCCCGACCAGAAGTGATTTATTTCAGTGTATTCCAATCAAAACGCTGTGCAAGGTGAAAATGAATAATCTTTTTTTGCTTAACTTTATCAGTAACAATTGAATTCTTTTAAAAAAAAACTATTGATTACTTATAAGTAATAATTAATTTAATATGTTCTCTCCAAAAAATATTGGCAGTCTTTGTCATATATGCATAGCTGTTTATTGTTTCATTCATTTGCACTCCTGGCCAGTGGTGTAGTGCAGGGTATACGCAGGTATACAGAGGATACCCACTTCTTTATTTGATGGCATGGACTATACCCACTTCTACTTTCAAAAAATGGGGCCATAAATTAAGAGTATACCTACTTCTCCTGGCACCACTACACCACTGCTCCTGGCACTATGGTGAATACAAGAATGAACGCTCTTGCGCTGGAATGATCTTCTCTTCAGGTTGGCACGGATTTACAATTAAACTGAAACATTACGACTGCCACTAGGGGGCGAACTCCAACGGTCGTGTACAGTGGAAAGGAGGCTTTAAACTGTTTTTCACCATTTCTTGGTTCAGGATTTTTTTAGGCTGGCCTAAAACGATGTTCTGAGGAAGCACTTGGGCCACCGCACATGTGCACCCATTTAGGTTGTAGTGGTATTTGGAAGTTTGGAAGAGAGATGGTAGCTTTCACGTAAGTGGGCGTGGTTTCAGTGCAGAGAGTGGACACGCCCCCAGCATTTGAGAGCAGAGAATCCCGCCTATTTTTCCAAGATTTTGATAACTTATTTTATTTTCTTCATTTTTATCCATCATTCAAATTTGGTTGGGTGGTTAATAACCATATGATCTATATGACTGGATTGCGCATAGAACGCTTGACGTAACTGCATGAGGTGAAGCCAGCGCAGAGTTCGAGCCGCCATCTTGGTATACCCAACAGGCAGAGAGCGTCATTGACTTCCATTCAAAATCATGATAAAAATTTACCCCCTTTACAGCGTATCAGTTACACAAGGTTAATTTTTAGGATATGTGTACGTTAATTATTTGTTAATTCTGGTGTTATTTGCAATGTTTATGTTTTAATCGGGCAGGATAATGGATTTATAAAAAACCGTTAAGGCGAGTGTGTCTGCTGCATTTGTTAATGACACGGGTATAAATAAAGGTTTTTTTGACATTCAGCTACACTGTGACGGTCAGCGTTATATCTCTAAATAAGTTTAGGTAACTTGTAAGTTAAGATAACATAATTACAAAACTAGCAAATTATTGCATGCACATACTGTACAAAGCATGATTATTTATTTAGATTTCAGAATGAGCACGTTTATTGTCATTAATACTAAAACGCAAAATGTACAACTTTCAGTAAATAACTATTTACATGCTTTGGACGTTTGTGTTGTAATAATGTACAGGGTAACTTCAGATATAAAAACGAAGACGAGTAAAGCGCTCACACAGCTTTACAACATTATGAACAAACAAATGCAGGTTCATCCAGAGGGAGCTTTTATTGTGGCTGGGGACTTCAACCAAGCTTGCCTCAAGTCTGTGCTTCCTAACTTTGTTCAGTATGTACAGTGCTCAACCAGAGGGAAGAATACATTAGACAAGGTTTATTCCAATGTGAAGCAAGCCTATAGGACAGTACCATTTCCACACCTAGGCATGTCAGATCACCTCTCACTTTTTCTGGTTCCTGCATATACCCCTCTCAGGAGGAAATCTAAACCTGTCATAAAGAACGTACAAATCTGGCCTGATGGAGCACTCTCTCAGCTTCAAGATTGTTTTGAGCACACGGAGTGGAGCATATTTGATCATCTTGACCTACAGGAGTACACAGAGACTGTTCTGTTCTACATAAAAAGCTGCACTGAAAGTGTAACATTGGAGAAGCGTATCCGGATATATCCAAACCAAAAACCATGGATGACTTCAGATGTCCGTAAACTCCTGAGAACCCGTGACCATGCCTTTAAGTCAGGTGATAAAGAACAGTACAGTGTGGCGAGGGCAGAGCTGCAGAGAGGCATTAAAGCTGCTAAGAAGGCTCACAAGAGGAAAGTGGAAGAACAACTCGCCAATAACAACACTAGGCAGGTATGGCAGGGACTTGAGAGCATTACCAACTACAAGGGCTCCACACCTGTCATCACCAACGCTGATGCATCACTGGCTGAGGAATTGAACATCTTCTTTTCCCGCTTTGAAAGTGAGACACCATATATAGCAGCACGACCACCACAGACCTGCAGCTACTACACACTCACGCTCCAGGAACATCAAGTGCGGCAGGTGCTGAAGACTGTGAACACCAGGAAAGCAGCAGGTCCGGATGGAGTACTTGGTAAGGTACTTTCTGCCTGTGCTGACCAGCTTGTGGGAGTTTTGACTAGGCTGTTTAACCTCTCACTGTCACAAGCCACCATCCCTCAATGCCTGAAGACTGCTATCATTATACCTGTTCCAAAGTCTCCTGCCCCAAAGTGTCCAAACGACTACAGACCTATCGCTCTAACATCAACTGTCATGAAATGCTTTGAGAGGCTCATCTTAAATCACATTAAGTCCTGGCTCCCCCCAAACCTGGATCCACATCAGTACGCCTACAGGAAAAATAGATCTACGGCGGACGCCATCAATATTGCTCTACATACAGCACTTAGCCATCTGGAGCAGTCAGGGAATTATGTCAGGATGCTATTTATAGATTACAGCTCGGCATTTAATACCATAATACCTGATATCCTAGTGGAAAAGCTGACCACCATCGATATCCCCCCTTCCATTTGTGCCTGGATCAAGAACTTCTTGACTGACCGCCTTCAAACGGTTAAGGTAGGCACCACCTGCTCTTCCACCTTGTCGCTCAGCACAGGCTCCCCTCAGGGCTGTGTGCTGAGTCCTCTCCTGTATTCACTGTACACATATGACTGTACATCCGCCCACCCATCAAATACCATCATTAAATTTGCTGATGATACTACAGTTATTGGCTTAATCAATGGAGGTGATGAGACCGCATACAGGGATGAGATTAACAGGCTGGCAGGTTGGTGCACTGAACATAACCTACTGCTTAACACCAGTAAAACTAAAGAAATGATCATTGATTTCAGGAAACACAAGGAGGAGGGGGGACCAGCACCACTGAACATCAATGGAGACTGTGTTCAACGAGTGTCCTCTTACAAATTCCTAGGCATACATATAACTGAAGACCTCTCCTGGGCTGTTAATACATCTGTTGTGGTAAAAAAGGCTCGGCAAAGACTCCACTTTCTTAGGGTACTTCGAAGGAACCATCTAGAGGAGAAACTGCTAGTAGCATTTTACCAGAGCACCATTGAGAGTGTTCTGTCTTATGGAATTACAGTATGGTATGCTAACTGTACAGTGGCGGACAGGGGACACCTGCAGAGGGTCATTAAGGCAGCACAACACATCATAGGCAGTCGCCTACGCACACTGGATGACATTGCTAGTACGCAGTGTCTCAGAAGAGCTAAGGCAATCACTGCCGACCGCTCACATCCAGGTCAACTATTGTTCAAACTTATGCCCTCTGGCAGACGATACAGGAGCATTAAGAGCAGGACAAACAGATTGAAAAACAGTTTTTATCCTTGGGCCATTAGGTCACTGAACTCTTAATATCTTAAATCATGTGCAATGGCAGAACATATTGTTGTTTCTCTTTTACTCTTTATATTTTATATTGATTTTAGTACTTTTATTACTTATCTATTTATTTATTTATTTATTATTATTATGCACTGGCCGGGTAGGCAATGTAATTTCATTGTATACAAGATGTACAAATGACAATAAAGATTCAATTCAATTCAATTCAATTCAATTCAATTCAATTAAAGTGATGTTTTATCATTAAAATCTGATAACGTCCATTGATTAAATAGAACGTTTGGGTATACCAACATGACGGCGCGGTGGCTTCACAAGTGTGACGTCATGCGCAATCCAGTCATTTATATAGATCAGTGTTAATAACGCATTTTCATGCGGTTTGACAAACACAGAGCAAATTTAATATCTAACTTTACTAGGATTTTAAAGATTTGTGACAGGGTACACTCTCAGAAATAAAGGTACGAAAGCTGTCACTGGGACAGTACCCTTTCAAAAAGGTACACTTTTGTACCCAGAAAGTGCATATTAGTACCTTAAAGGTACATATTGGCAGTTCAAAGATACATATTTGTACCTAAATGGTACATATTAGGACCATTTTTAAAGGGTACTCCACCAGTGACAGCTTTGTACAGTGTAGAAATCTAACTGCATTCATTTGTTGTGAAAATTATTTTTTATAAAATTATTCTTAGTAATAATATTTCAGCAAAAACTATATTTGTTGACACTGCATACATATGGATACACATCTCAACTAGCACTAGAAAAATTGCACATGATTCAAGGACAAATGTTTCTTTGTTTATGCATTCCTTTTAATCATGGCTTCTTCCTCAGTTTACTCTTGCTTATGCTGTTCTAACTCATCAGGAAGAAAAAAACTAAAATCTTTTACGAAAACAACAAAATTTTTTAAGAAAGTAGTTGAGCATCACTTTAACCATATCAAGTAAATGCTTATGTATCTGTGCTTTTTTATCAATGTAAAGCCCTCACCCAGTGAAACCCTTGACCAACACAACTATGCAAGGAGAGAAGAAACCAGAAAGCCGCTCAGTGTTGGAGAAACTCAAGTCCACGATAAACCCAGGACGATCTGTGCAACCGACATCAGCTGAGGATGAGAAAACCCAGGTACTAAAGACCAAAGGTTGTTTTTTTTATATAACAGTAGCCTACATAGAGGAAGTCTGTAATACCTTTAGGGAACTAAAACACATGCTGATCTCAAGTGCTGGAAAAGGTTTATCAGCAAAAACAAAGCCAGCAAATCTAAATAGAAGCTCACTGACACATAAATGTACTTTAGATACTAACTTTTAGTTACACCCCAGCATTGCTTACTACTGTCTCCTCTGTGTCCCTCGTTTGTCTGTTTCCATTGCAGTTGGCTCTGATAGAGGCTCGGGCTCAATACCAAAACATGACCAACATGGAGCTGATAGCGCTGCTTCTTCAGCAGGAAATGGATGTTAGGAAGCAGCGTGCTGAAACTGAGCTGCAGGTGGCCCTGCTGGAAAAGCGAGACGCTGAATTGAAGAAGATGAAGGCTCAGGTCCGAGACCTAGAGGATTATATTGACAAACTGTTGGTCCGCATAATGGAACAGACACCCACCTTGCTGCAGGTACGCGCTAGACCGAAATGACCAGGATGATACAGTCAAAAATGCTAAACGTAAGCCATCTGTGATGCTCCATTAAATTTCAAAACTGCCAAGATCATGTAGACACGATAAAGCTTTGCATGCTTCCCATTGGACTTCCATATGCACAGCATCAGTTTATTGTAGCAACTGTTAGTCATGCTAACAACAAGGCAGTGAAACATTTAGAACAAAAGGTAATGTAGATCTAATACAAATATGTCTTCCTATTCATACATTTTCTTATAAAGATCCCCTTTCTGGGATTTATGTATTAAATGTCTCTACGGCTACAATAATCTACCTTTGCAAATATAAATACTGCCTATATAAATTGACTTCTATAAACTTGAAACTTATTATTAAGTATTTGAAAGAAAAATCATAAAATGCTAATAACATCTCAATAACATCTGTCAGAAAAGTCTTAGACAAATCAAATGTTATTATTTAGTTTAGAAATTTGGAAACATGAGTAATATTTAATAGGACGTAATATTCAGTACACCTTGTGTCAAGTCAAAATATCGCTTTAAAAGATATTCTGTACCTGTAAATAAGTATCTTAATTATTGATAGCTTTTGAACGCACCTTAATACGTATTATGCAAATACCCTGTGCTTGAGCTAGTCAGCTTTGCCATATTGATATCGCTGATGACAGTGCATGCTCGCGTCTATCAAGCACACGCACAAAAGTAAAGATTGTCTGTGAGAACATGCAAGCTATGCAATGATACAATGCGCTAAGCTGTAGCTACGTTAAATTTAATATATGCCACGCAAATGTTGCAGCATACTTAGTAGAATCTGATGTAGCAGATTTAGTGACATAGCAAATGCCTAAAACACAAAAACTTAAAGCTTTACAAAAGTTAAAAAAGATCCATTGTTAATGTTTTACAGAAGCATAACTAGATTATATTAGTGTGGCTTTGATGTTTTGTCTTATTTTCATTCTGACAGTGTTTTATAAAGGTGTATTTCTTTAAAGTTTCGCACATCTTTTGGCTGATGATTATTTTTTAAGGGTCTGTCACACAAGTTTTAGTTTTGAAGCTACAGTTGAGGATGTACAGGGTTGGAATTAATATTGTTATGCATCTAACAGTGCATTAAACATCACAGTTTTCTAGTTTTGGTTATAAAGTCCTGAGTGTTCCACTATGTTCCAGATGGGAACTATGTAGCACTGTGATTCTACATTGTGATGTTTATTTTGTTATTGTCTTTAAATACTATTTTGCAACATGCCTCTGCAGATTTATGTACAAGTTACATTCACATTGTGTTTTGTTTAATTTATTGCTATTTTTCAAGCAACTATTTAAAATAAAGTTATAAAATATGATATAAAAAAGTGGTTTGTGTTATTTAATGACAAAAATTTTACAGTTTATTACAGTACCAGTAACAGTAGTGTTACCTTTAATTCCCACTAGATGGCACTAATGAGCTTTTAATGTGCGTTCATGTACTTTAAAGGGGACAAATCATGATAATTTGTCTTTTTCCATGTTTAAGTGCTATAATTGGGTCCCCAGTGCTTCTATCAAACAAGAAAAGGTGAAGAAAAACAACTCAGTAACTTAGTTTTGGTAAACCATTCTCTGCAAGCGTGTGAAAAAATAGGTAAATGAAATTTGGCTCCCCCTGTGATGTCAGAAGGGGATTATACTGCCCCTTAATCTGCACTATCCAACCACGACACTGCCATTTAGTGCAGAGATTAGCTCATTTGCATTTAAAAGGACACACCCAAAATGGCACATTTTTGCTCACAGCTACCAAGTGGCAGTTTTAACATGCTATAATAAATTATCTATATAATATTTTGAGCTAGAACTTCACATACCGGGTATGTACTCTGAGGACACCAAATATTTATTTGACATCTTAAATTTTTTTTGTGAAATGTCCCCTTAAAAATGTGTTTACCTTACGTCTTCACTTTCATTTGCTGTAACTGAAATACAGTTCATATTATAGACATAATTCTCAGTAATATGCGGTTTTGTAAAAACCCATATTAATAAAAGTAAATTTTGAATACGCATATGAAAACTTACTGGTGAATTTTCATTTTGTATCAGCTTGTATGACGTGCAAACTTTTAAGGAGGGAGTAAAACTTTGGTAACTTCAAAGTAAGGTTGTTAACATTAGTTAATGCATTAGCTAACATGAACTAACAATAAACAATACTTTTACAGCATTTGTTCATCTTAGTTCATGTTAATCTCAGCATTTACTAATACAATTTAAAAACCAAAAGTTGTCACTTTTAATACACAATAGTAAATGTACAATAACATGAACAATTGCAGTGGCATTAACTAACATTAATAAAGATTTACAATAGGCCAGATGAAAAACAATATTATATTGAAAAACAATATATAATATTAATTTTGTTATTAAATGAATTTAATAATGTTCATATATAAAATCTATTTATAAAATCTGATCAAATCTTATGTGGCTCCAAAGTGTTACCAAAACATTTAGTAACAAAAGTACTGTGCAGAAGAATTCATAAAAATGTTATCCAGGTTTAAACACTTTTAATTTATCCATAAAAACCTGTAAATGCGCCAAATTTGCATTTATTTCTAATTTGAAAATGTAAGATTCTTTCAAAAATGTTTTATTTTTTATTGCTCGTGACAGTTAAATAATACATTGCATTTTTACCGTCATAACAATATAGTATTTTTCGAGGAAACTATGATAATCTCTAAGGGACGCGAATTTGAATTGCGCATTGCCCAACTTCCAAAATGTTTTGAATTTATGATGGACGTGAAATCCGCTCTCGATAGGCTCGTGTCCGATAAGAAACTACACTTCCCATGAATCCTTGCGCGCTATTGCTTCACTAGTTCGTACCCGAGTTGACTATTCTTCAAAATTCCGTCTGATGGAGCTTTAAATGATTTAACATTACTCCACCGCTGCTGAGATGGCAGAGCCAGAGTCCGGTCCAGTGTTTCAGCTGGGGAAACCGCGCTATGACCAGGTAAAGAGTTTGGCGGGATATTAAAGTGCATCTTTGTATGGACATCATTGATGGGCGTTGATAAACAACATATCTGTGCAGATATCTTTGCTCCAACGCCGGATACCGAAAGTCGCTCGTTTTCGTGTTTCTTTTACATTTTGTTTTTTTATTGTATTGTGTATTTTGTTAATTGCAGTTATTTTGCCGATGCATATGTTTGAAATAAGCGAGGTTTATCAATACTGTTATTTTTGAACAACCTAAAACACTGCATGAATTCAGCAGCACTACTTCTTTTTATATGCAAATCGCAGAGGAAATAAGTAAAGAGCCACGTTGAATACAAATGAACCGGTCGGTTTAATTTTTTGCATATAGGGTGGGAATGATTTTCATTATCAAAGTTAATAATTTTTCAAAATCTGAAAACTGCGTTCTCTCCATGTTTTCCTAAACAAACACAAATGTGATTATAAACATAATCAATCGCGTTGTTCAATTAATATTCAAGTTTTGTGTCATTTAAAATAGGGTCCACTTCTGCGCAACAAATGCAAATAAATGTCTCATCAATTGCATAATATGTGAGATCTCAAGCACTCGTTTGGGTCAAATGAATGAATGCCGTCTATTTAAGTCCCGTTGGCTCCATGGAAACGCCGCGGTCATTCTAATGAAATCAGCACATGCATGTCAGTCATCTGTACTGAGCTCCTGGGTTTGCACTGTTATAGCCACACATGATCAATAGCATGAAATACAGTAGAGTTGGGTGTATAGATCACTACATTTACATTGCATACAATAGAGAATTGGTTATATGCTCATTAAATCTGTGATCTCTGGGTGTATGTGTAGAAACCTGGATCCTAATTTAATTTCATTAAATCTAAAACTGAACCAGATTATCACCCCATATGCCATCCGCATGAATAATTTGCTTTGCACTCCACATGGGAAAATATGTGGAGTAGCTTGCCAGTGGGGCAGTAACATTAATAAAATTAACTGAATACTTAAAAAACTATGGCTTTTTATGCTTATATAATTTAAGGATAAATTGTTGGGGTGATGCTTATTAGAAAAGCCGCATAAGAAATCTATTTTGTTATTAGCAAAATCCATCTCAGGTGCATCTGACCCACACTTTATTGCCTCTGTTTTTAGCTGAAATCAATGCAGCTGAAGAATAACGCTGTATGTTTTCCTCCTGCTCCATCTCTCCGGGGAGCAGAAACACATACATAATTAACAAGTCTTCTCCAGCAGACATGCGCTCGCATAGCTCCCTTCCACAGCTTTGAAGCGAGTGTCTGTAGCCCAGAAATAACATCAGTAGCCAAGAGGAGTGAGATCAGCGGATTTTTGCCTTCTTTCTTTGCCGTGTATTGTAAGATTAAAGACATCCCTACTACAAAGACCCGCGAGATGAGACACACAAGAGACATACCGTCTTTCTTTGCTTTTTCGCTAGATAAATCATTCAAATGCAGATGATTGAAGCTGCTTTTTTCACTGTGTGCTCTTGGCCAAATAAACCTTTGGCATGCCCCTATCATCGGGCCTCTGAAACAGTTGGCTTCCCGAGAACCTCTTGCATCACTGCTCAAAGAAGTGTGATACAGAGAGAAAGTGGACATGTTGTTGTATGTAGTCATAGCTCGTTGAAAAAGCTCCTTTGGTCTCATTCCTGCATAAATATTTTACTCATGCTAAAATTAGAAGAGATCTTCGTTGTATTTTGAGTTTTGCTTTTGATTGGTTGTCCTTTATATCCGTTTTTGTTTATCTTTAGCCTGACACTGCAAGATACTGAAATTAATGGACTTCTTTTCTCTCTCAGAGTGCATTTCTTGGCAGGTTGAGACACTTCATCGACATCATTGATCCTTCCACTCTTTTTGTGACGGAGGTAGAGAAATATTATTTGGTTTCTTTGTTAATGTAACAGAGCTGAATCAAATTGTTAGCGACATTGTTTTTGCCATGTAATGCTTCTGCAGTCTATAATTCATCCATATGCTGTAACTACAGTAATAGTTCATCTAAAAATTAAAATTATGTCAACATTTTTCTCACCCAAACCACTTTTTCTTCTTCAGAAAGTTTTTTTTATGTCTGCAGTTTCCCCTTTACAATTGAAACTATTTTGATGCCCCTGACTTTTATTGATATGAAAAATAGAAACCTTTTCTATTTTTTAAAGAGAAAGTATGCCATAACGGGTGAGAAAATGATGAAAGATCTCTTTTATGTCCAAGCTATAAAGTTTTAATAATTTCTGGATCAGCTGAAAAGCGATCATGTCAGAGCCTAAAGTCATTTTTTCTTCAGATTTTTCTTAAATCTTTATAGAGTCGCTTAAAAGAATGCATCAAACTCCTGGATGATTTCAAGCAAGGGAAACTTTCTGCAGGAGTAACAGATTATCAGGTGAAATCTCTACATATAAAACATCAGGGGGCGATTTCCCAGACAGGGCTTATCTTAGTCCCAGACAAAAATGCATGTTTAAGCTGCCCTAATTTAAAAACACCTTGTACTGACACATCTTAAGTGCCATCGTTTTGTCTCAAGATCAGTATTGTTTACTTAAATGTCCTAATATAACTAAGGCCTAGTCTTGGATTAATCTAAACCCTGTCCGGGAAACCACCCCCAAAAGTTGTATCAGAATCATTGGATGTGATGCATTGTTTTCTAAAAGCCTGTGTGTTGTGTTTTTCATCTCTGGAAAGCTCTGGGAAGCTCAAAAGGTGAAGCAGGTGAGACTCATATGGACACTATTCACTCTCACTTGTTAATGGTGGTTGAAAATAAAGTGACTGACTCATCTCCTATCACCTTTCAGGCCATAATTCACCCTGACACCGGTGAAAAGATATTCATGCCTTTTCGCATGTCGGGTAAGAGTACACAGAGAGAGAGAGAGCGATCAGGAAAACTGAAAAGCACATTTTCTAGACCTTATAATAAAACATTTTGGCCTGGTTTCACAGACAGTACTTAGATTAAAGGGATAGTTCACCCACAAATGACTCATTTTGTTTCAGCCCTGTATGAGTTTTTGTATCCTGTTAAACACAAATGAATATATTTACATAAATGATGGTAAGCGCACAGTTGACAGTACCCATTGACTCACCATTGGTTACCATCAACTGTGTGCTTACCATCGTTTATCTAAATTTCTTCGTTTATGTTCAAAATAATAAAGAAACCCATACAGGTTTAGAACCACATGAGGGTGAATAAATAAAAAAGATTAATTTTTGGGTGAACTACCCTTTTAAGCCAGGAAATAGCTTCAGTTAAATTAGGACATTTAAGTTTTTATAAATGTACATTGGAAAAAAAATTACTTGTGTGCATCTTCTTCAGACAAAATGGCAACACTGATATATTTTAAAGTATGTCAGTGCAAGCTGTTTTGAGACATCAAAAATGTTGGTCTGGGACTAGCCTTGTCTGTGAAACCGGACCTTTATGTATCATGTTGTAAATTAATATAAATATTTGAAGAGTTTGGTTCCAAAACGAGATAAAAAAAATGTCAAATAATTTTATGTTATCATGTTTTTTACAGCATCTTAGCTGTATTTTTTTAGTTATGAAGGCAAAACAAACCAACTGCAGTTTGATTAATATTTATTGGTTAATATTAATCAAAAACGAGTTATCTGGTTTTGGAACCAAACTCTTCATTTATGTGGCTTTTAGAACTATTTGTTGAAATTTTATTAGATGACATGCTCCTGTTAAAACCTGTTAGACAAATGGAAAAAAACATAAATCGGAGAAAAACACAGGAGCAGATGGTGTGTGTCTGCTTGAAAGCAGTCATGATTTATGTACGGACTCAAGCATTGCCTCATAGTTAATAAGTGCAGCATAGTGACTTTAAATAAAATTCAAAATATTCAAATAAAATACAAATGAAGTTCTTTTTATGTTTGGATATGTGGTTGATATCTTGTACTTTCTGGATGTGTTTTTTTTACAGGCTATGTCCCATTTGGAACACCAATTGTAAGTTTTTAGTTTGCTTGAATAAAGTACAAATTAAAGGGACACTCCAGTTTTTTTTTTAAATATGCTCATTTTCCAGATCCCTAAAATTAAACATTAGATTTTTAACGTTTTGGAATCCATTCAGCTGATCTCCGGGATTGGCGCTACCACTTTTAGCATAGCTTAGCATAATCCATTGAATCTTATTAGACCATTAGCATTGTGTTAAAAAATAACCAAAGAGTTTCGATATTTTTCCTAATTAAAACTCGACTCTTCTGAAGTTAAATCATGTACTAAGACCGTTGGAAAATAAAAAGTTGCGATTTTCTATCAGATATGGCTAGGAACTATGCTCTCATTCTGGCGTAATAGGACTTTGCTGCCTTAACATAGCCCAAAAATAGTCCCTTTCTATTGAAAGTTACCTTCGTTTATCCAATTTGGCAAAAGTGCCAATTTGGAATTCCACCATGGAAAAAGTGGGCCGGTCTTGGGCCTGAAACTCTCGGGCTGAAAAGTGGCCCCACTCTGGCCCTGCCAAGGGAACTATTTTTAGGCGCTGCGTAATATCATTGCACCTCTTGCAGCCATGTTACGAAGAATGAGAGTATAGCTAGCCATATCTGCCTAGAAAATTGCAACTTTTAATTTTCTGTTGGTCTTAGTACACAATGTAACTACAGAAGAGTCAAGTTTTAAATAGGAAAAAAATTTAAACTCTTTGGTTTTGAGTGCGATGATAAATGGTCTAACCAGATTCTATGGATTATGCTAAACTATGCTACAAGTGGTAGCGCCAATCCCGGTGATCAGCTGAATGGATTGCAAAACGTTAAAAATCTAATGTTTAATTTTAGGGGAGCTGGAAAATGAGCATATTTTTTTTTTTAAACTGGAGTGTCTCTTTAAAGAAAGTAAAACTGGTAGAGAAGCCTTGTCAATTATTATATACGCAACGCACCGATGTTGATTTATAAAACCTATAGAATGAGAGATATTCTGAAGTATTCAATAAACTTCTGTTTCTAACATTTGTGGAAATGATAAGCCAAAGTATTGCTGTAAACATGGTTCACTTATTAAATTGTTATCATAAGTGATAATCTTTTATTGCTTTCCTTGCAGGTTGTCGGTCTTCTCCTTCCAAACCAGACTTTGGCCTCTACTGTGTTCTGGCAGGTAGGTTTGCTCATTTAAACCACTCAATGACAGTAAGCATAAAGCAGACAACAATATTATCGCAAGATGATTTTGCTCTATATATATATATATATATATATATATACATATATATACATATATATATATATATATATATATATATACATATATATATACATATATATATACATATATATATATATATATATATATATATATATATATATACATATATATATATATATATATATATATATATATACATATATATATATATATATATATATATATATATATATATATATATATATATATATATATATATATATATATATATATATATAAATATACAGATGCTTTTATCCAAATTGACTTTTTAACATTTTGTCAACAATAAGCATCGTCTACAAATCTAACCAGTTCCCAGAGAGCATTACCAGTATCTCAACAAACATCCTCTTAAGTAGTCCAGATTAATTAGGTTTTTTTATATATTCTACTTTCACCAGAAGCTGGCTTCACAGAAATAAAAAGTCAATATTTGAAAGAGGAATTATCATCAACCGGTAGTTGTGTCAAGCTAATCCAGAATTTCTCTCCTACAGTGGCTCAACCAGAGTCACAATGCTTGCGTGAACTACGCCAACCGCAACGCCACAAAGGTACGATTTCAAATCTTTTTTAAATTCAGGTCAGGCTTATAAAAAGTAGTTGCATATGGTCGTTCACCGAAGCGTTTACTTTTCTCAATTCCATTTGAATGATCATATTCTCCCGACGGCCAGATGTCTGTTCTGCATCTGAGGCTCGTGACCTCTGTGGGCTTCTGGGTTTTTGCATTGCACTGCAGAGTCTGTTGTACATCATCTGCATCAGGATGTTTGACGTTTTCCTTCACTTTTATCTTTAGCCTACACCAACCTTAAAATTTATTCAGGGATACCTGGGAGCTGTCACCAGCGCTGTTTCTATAGCAGTAAGTGGATGATGTTTGAGCTTCAGTGTTTTGAGAGATACTGAGATTGTCTACAATGCTTGTCATAGAGAGTGTTTATGTTACTGGTGTACTACCATAACATCTTGATGATTGTGGAGTTAATTTTACTAAAAATGTATACATTTAGTTGTTTAGAAGATGCTTTTATTTAAAGCTAAATAAAAATCAACATCACAAGCAAAAAAAAGGTAGTAAGAGGAGTAGACAAAACTAAACCTGAATTAGAAACAGATGAAATTTATATTATATTATTGATATTTTAATATATATATATATATATATATATATATATATATATATATATATATATATATATATATATATATATAATAAACATACTCTTTTTTTCCTTTTACTTGTTGTCTTATAATTCCTAATATTTATGTAACATCCCTCTGTCTGTTTATAGGTTGGTTTGAATGTACTTATCCAAAAATCTAGCAAATTTAACCCTGCCAACAGACTCCTCATACAGAGGTTTATTCCATTCCCTGCTGTAGGTATGTTAATACACAGATCCATTCACTTTAGTTGTCCAATACTGATCATATTAACTCCCCCTGCTGTTAGTATGTAGTCATGACACACAAATAATCAGTGTGCAAATAAGTACATTTCAATACTTTAATTAGTACACTACGACTTAATAGTAAAATAACAGGGAGATTTATATCAGGTTGTTTTCATCTATCCATGCAATACAAACATCTATATTAACATTAGAAAATTTAAAAATAAAACCTAATACCATGGTTTTGTTTTGCATCCATTTTTTGCATTTTTTCCCAGCGAGTGCAAACATCTGTAACGTGGCTCTGATGAGACACAATGAGTTGTCTGAGGGAATAGATGTGTTGGACAACAATGGGAATGTTGTGGGATCCTCACGAATAGCAGCCAAACATGTGCGTATGTCAATAAAACAGCTGGGATCCACTGTGATTGCTGATAACTTTTAACTTAAAGTGTGCTTTGTTTAACAATGCCTAGGTGACAAAGGTTGACTTAAATATACTAAGTGTAAAAAGTTATTAAATGTACTTTTTGACACACTTATTTTGGACTTAATATACAAAAGGTCTCTAGTACTTCTTAAGATAAACTTAAGAACATGTAAGTGTACTTAACTGAGACACCATTTATTTCAATATACTAAAAATCAATGGAATTTAGTATACTTTTTTCAAGTGCACTGAATTACTACTGAAGTAAAACTATAATATAATAGGATATTTGTAGTGTACAAATTCCACACTTAAAGCACAAAAATACCAATGTACAGTACTACAAATGTATTTGCTGTTATTTTTTGTACTTTTAAGTCTATTTTACTCGGTATACGAAGTTTCAAAGCATAAAATATTTGAATACGTTTTACAAAAGTTGACACCATTTTTTGCATCTTTTTGTGTCTTAATTGTTTCCCAATTCTTTTGCATTTGTCATCAGGCACTGATAGAGACAGCAGTTACGCGAGTGGTTCTGCCGCTGCCCATATTTGTCCTTCCACCAATCATTATGGCCTTCTTTGAAAAGTATGAAGTTACATGTGCTTCAGCTAAAACATAAAGCGTAACTAAAAGAAAGTTATGGGTTAAATGATCTAGTTATATTATCCAAAATACAAGTACAAGTGTTTAACTCTCTTCCACCAGGCTCCCTGTGATGCAAGCTCATCGTCGCATGATGCTTCCTGTGCACAGTTTAGTGTGTCTGGCTGTCTTTGGTCTGTCCTTGCCGCTGGCCATCAGCCTTTTTCCACAAATGTCACAGGTACAGTAACAATACCCACCTCACTTAGCCAGCTACATCATGTAGGAGAAAAAGGTTTTATTCTCTCTCCAACAAACAGTAGCTGCACCTTTAATTTTGTCTGTAGGCCAGTGTCATTAATCTTTGCCTGTGTGTATGTGTGCTACAAGTAATTTTATACCTGGAACTTGCTTGCTAATCATTCTCTGCTCCTCACAGATCGAGACATCTCACCTTGAGCCAGAAATTGCCATGGCAACAGATTGCAAGGTGCTGACTTACAACAAGGGACTGTGATAAAAAAAGAGGAATAGTAGGTGGAAGTGTGAAAAGAGAGAGAGAAAAGCTAAGGAGATTCAGTGTTTCTGTGTTGTATGAGATTGCCAAGGACATAACCTAGCAAAACAGGTGCATTTTAAGCAATAGTGACCAGCAAACCCTATCCTTAATTTAAAAGCCATTTATCAGATTTTATACATCTATTAATGAATTAATAATGTAATATTTTACAGGCTCCAGCTAGAAAAAAAGCTTTACATTAAATGACTTTTTATTATTATGAATGTAAGATATTACTCAAACATAATAGGAGAGCGAATGCTGTATTTAACTTGAATTCTGTGTAAAGTGATATTTATGTGTTCTGAGTTTGTCACACCACAGAAAAATGTTTTATTAACCATCCAGACAAATTTGAAATGATAAAAATTATTTTAAAGTAAATAACATAAGTTATCAAAATCTGGGAAAAATAAGCAACATTCTCTGACCTCAGACGCTGGGGCTGTTGCCGGTGAAACCACGCCCACTCGCAGGAAATCTATCGTCTCGTCTTTTAACTTTCAAATAGATTGTGGCTGTAAACTGATACAGCTACGGCCAACATCTCGTGAAATGTTGGGTTTAGGGGTATGATTAGGACGAAAACAGCGCTGTTTTCGTCCTAATCATACCCCTAAACCCAACATTTCACGAGATTTGGCGGTAGCTGTATACCCTCTAGCTGGCGATTGTGTTAGGGGCGGGGCCAGGCGCCGTGGCTCCAATGCGTCATCGAGCCACTGTTTTACCCTGCACTGTCCAAAAATCCTTAACACAGAAATTAGGAAAACCCGTTTAACGTGTAACTCCACAATTCAGTACTACATAGCTGTCTTTGTAATGTGTTTCAGCAATACATTTCTAATGACTTTACTGAAATGACTTTACACTGACATAAAAATGTATTATGCACTTCATAATCATAATTAAGGTATTTATTCGCATGTTATGCTTACATTTTTTCAAACCCTTTAACTTTAAAGTGTACAGAGATTTGATCTTGTTAATATTTTAATACAAGTTTGGACTATTTTAGTCTATTGTCTGAATTCTGATATTTGTTACTTGTTAACATTACAAATGTTAACCTTCATATTCAATTGTTTAATAATTGTTTAATTTTGATAAATATACTATCATCTTATTGTCTTCTGATAACACAACTGTCATTTTTTTATTTGAAACACTACTGTTTTTGATCTAATAATCACAATTTTGCTTGCATTATACACATTGATTACCTTTATTGAAAGGTGAAACAACTTATAAATAAGACATAACACTTAAAAACAGCATTAAAAAACATAAGCAATAGCAATAATCACAATGTCAAAGCATGAAGAACAAATCTCTCATTTCCTTCCGGTTATTCATTCAGCTGTTTGTGTATCACAACAATCCTCCAGGTCAAAGGTTCAGAGTTCAGAAAGGGTCGAACCAAATTCTTAACATTCCGTAGTTTTTTCAGCTTCCCATTTCTGAAATTCCTTCACATACTATAACTTTGTTTTACCTGGAGGCTGCATCAACACAAACAATTTCATATAAAAAACCTTCATAGGATCAGAAACAGAATGTCTGGCCTTAATGACTATATGCAAAAATCACCCTGTCGTGTATACAATCACAGAACAAAACAAGCATGGGTCTGGCTTGAGCACATGCAGCAGGCTTTCCTTCCCATTCACTTGATATTCACATTATATGGCTAAACATAGTACAGTTATTCAATTCTTGCATATGCAAGAGCAATGCAGTAGTGCAATATGTATCATATATTATTTTGAGAACCCTTTGACCTTATTATGTAAACTGTATCAAGTCTGAAAAAAAAAATGAAAAAAAGTTTTGCTAATCTCACATGGGTATGCACAAAATGTGTCACATCATTATGCAAGCACTACATGGCATGCTATATGACAAAAAATCAGCATTTGCATGCAAATTAAATATTGATAGACACCCAGGCTGATTTCCTTTAATGCGGTTAAATTTTGGATATGATCAATTTGTTTTTAATTAGTAGTTCCCTTTTACACTGATCTTGGACCTGTCTCTTCCTTTCTAAATATTGTGATTTTGGAAGTGATAAAGCGAGTCTTAGGTAGGTCAGCCTCAAAGAGCATCTTCTGTGAACACTAAATGGCTAAATCAAAACACTGGGCGTGCGAGAAGGATGCGAGTGTGGATGCGGATGATGGAGGGGACAGTGACTTTGGCCCAGGAGAAATTCCTTCTCCCGTGGAAGACACGGCCCGCTTATGTGCTGACTGTGGGAATGGTAGAGCCTCAGGAAGGACAAGATGGCTTGAGCCAACCATAGAGCTGTTACACACCACAGAGATATCTGCAAAGAGAGGCATAGAATATTTATATTATGCAAAGTAACTGAGGAGAAAGATAGAGTTGGAAGTCATTTTAACTCTACCTGTGCACAATTGAGCTCTGAATAGAAAGACGACGTCTCAACATCCAAATAAAGAGGAACAGACTGTGACTCTGCACAACTAGAGAGAATAAAAATACAGTTAAATGAATAAACATCAGATCAATGATTAATAAATATGTAGATATTTTAATTCACCAATAAAACATATATGTGGAATATATACAAAATCTATTCATTAAATATTAAAACAGCATGTAACATTGAGATCATAAGCAACATATGTGATGACCAAAACATGACCCTAATAATAGCCCCTTAAATAGTTGAATAAAAACTTAAGAAATAAAATTGTTTTAAGAAATGACTGTCATCAGTTGTTGTAAGACATTAAAGATTATATTATTTTTACTATTTTATTCATTTATCAACACATTTTTTTTTTTTTAATGCCTTTTGTCTCAGGCACATCTGTCACCTGCTTGTGAAAATCCAGCTAAGGTTTTTTGTGATTTACTGTTTTCTACATACCATCATCCTAAATAATGTAACATTCTGTGAAAATATAACTTTGAAATCTTTAATAATGAATGAGTAGAGTCATATTAAGGATTGAAATCAGTGAGTGAAATCAAACTTCTAATCTCATCATTGACTCCACATCAGCAGGTGGATTGCAAGCTTGTATACCTGTAGGCTCGGGTGTTGTAGTCCGTGACGGTGTTGCACCAGGACACAAGCCCAAGTGTGAGAGTGACACTCGCCCCTCCAGAGAGGAACAGCAAGCACAGACTCAACAGCAGTGTAAGGAAGGCAGAGAACAGTGTGCTGCTCGGGACAGAGGAGAATATTAAAATTTTAAATAGTGCATATAAATACTGGTTAAAAGTTTATGGTCACTTATCTTTATTCATAATTTAATCAATATAAACCATATAATTATCATTATAAATTAATGCATATTTGTAGATATTATTTATAATTATGTGTTATATTTGAGCAAAATAGTCATTCTTTACTTTAATTTTTTTTACATTTAAAGAGACACTCTTTTTATATAATAAAATATACTAATTTTCCAGTTCCCCTGCTGCAGGAGCCACAATGATGATATGCAACAGCCGAAAATAGTCCCCTTAGTAACTTTCAATAGCAGGAGACTATTTGTGGGTTTGTCCTTTTAAATGCAAATGAGCTGATCTCTGCACTAAATGGCAGTGCCGTGGTTGGATAGTGCAGATTAAGGGGCGGAATTATCCCCTTCTTACATCACAAGGGGAGCCAAATTTCAATGACCTATTATTTCACATGCTTGCAGAGAACGGTTTACCAAAACTAAGTTACTGGGTTGATCTTTTTCACATTTTCTAGGTTAATAGAAGTACTGGTAACCCAATTATAGCACTTAAATAGAAAAAGTCAGATTTTCATGTACCTTTAAAGCTTAATAAATATCACACTACAGATAAACATTTTTTTACAAATATTGAATATTTTATTAATAGTAATACTTACTCGTCATGTCGGCGATGGAGATAAAACAGGCTCCTCCAGCCTTGAACCGCGCCGTACAACACTGTAAACACTCCGGCAAATGTGGCGAACTGGCAGGCGGCCGGTGGACCCCATTGTTGGACCACCAGATGACTGAGCTCTCTGGACTCCCCCTCGCCCACCGTGAAGTTCTCAGTCCGCCAGAACCCTTGGGTAAACAACGCACACCTTCCCTTAAAAGCGGATCCGTTAAGGGCGAGCGGCACGACCACCAATAGTCCGGCTATAACAGAGAGGGTGTGGGCGGCGCAGTGAGCCAGCAAGAGTCGCCGATCCAGCTCCATAGACTCTAAGATTAGTTTCAGTCTGTAAATAGTGTTGTTTAGCAGCCGAACGCTGTATATTTGTATTCCTCGACAATGTATATGCGACTGTAAATCAATATAAAAGTGGAGTTTCACAGCAACACAACACAGCGTGCCTACTTGTGTCGGGACTCCGCCCCCTCCGGCGGCACAACGGATAAACTCAACTTTACGCGGAGCTGTGCAGACTGGTCGGTGTATGACACAAAAATACCGCGAGAGTGGAGCTTTCAAATCGCCCTCGCGGTAATTTGATGTCATAGCCCATCGGTCTGCGCAGTTCTGCACGATGTGTAAACCATCTGACTCCTGACTGCTATGACGCACTGTCACACGATCTGCACGTACGCTTAGCCCCTATTAAATAATAATGCGATAATGTATTTAACATTACGTTAAATTTAATTAAAGCAATACCCGCATATTTGGATTTAAAATAATGTCAGTCGATGTAAGGTTTGAGGGGTTTTCAATAACAAACGGCAATGCCACACCCCATATAAACCATAACTCGGTCAGTGGACCACCAAACCGCTG